>NW_010139018.1:66240-83017 GCF_000699245.1 Pterocles gutturalis
CAAGGGGGAGAGCGGTGTTGAGGAGGGCCTGCTGCTGCCATGCTGGCAGAGGGAGGGTCTCCCTGCCTGCCTCCTGTGCAGGGCAGCTGTTGGTAGCTGCCTGTGTTTTTCCCTGGGGTCCTGCAATCCCTTGCCTGGCATTTCAGGGGTAGATGTTTGCATGGCACTCATCCCTCCACTTATGGGGGAGAACAGTGGCTGGGGATGGCCATGGTGCCAGCAAGAGCAATAACTCGGCAGGTCCCCTGCCCAAGCCCCTGCAAAAGCAGGGTACACGTGGTGCTTGCTCCCCTCCCCAGCACTGGCCATGGGGGCTCTGCCACCACCCAGCACAAGGAGAGCTTGCCCTACAGGAGGTGACCACTCTCTGGGAGCTTGCATGCTGCAGCAGATCAGGGTGTGATGGCTGGATCAGGTTCCCAGCAGCGCTATGCCCACCCTCCCTGGCATCCCTGCAGCGGGGATGGGAGCCGGGGATGTGCAGGAGCTCCTGAGCTAGTGCAGTTGTGACAGTCTACTACCTTAAATTAAAGCAGGATTGATTTTGGTTCAACAAAGTAAGGTGAAAGTGTGGAAATCAACACCTTGAAGGGATCTGGGGTTACACAGGGTTGAACTCAGTCCCTCACACAAGATTTATTTTTTTTAAATAAAATAAATTAAAGTATTAAAAATACATGGAATTAATTGGAGCAAAAGGCCTATTGGTACAGGCTCAGGGTTCTGTTAAATTCATGTAGCAAACTAGAAGCTCACTAGAAAAGGATAAAATGATGAGTGAAAGGGGTTTCTGCCCATTTGGGGTCTGCAGTGGGCACCAGGTGAGGAGGACAGACCACTGGGGAAACTAGCACCATCAGGGCTGCCCTGCCCAGGCTCTTCTCGAATTCCAGAGAAGTTACTAAGATGGGTGTCTTCTACTTGATCCTGGAAAAATTATGTGGTCAGGGAAATTGAAGGAAAGGATCTGGCTGAAATCTTCATTTACACTTGGATGGGCTTCTACTTATTTTCTTTCTTCCCTCTCCTTGTTTCCTCTTTTCTCCTCTGCCTGCTTGTGCCCCTATTTCAAAGCCTGGATTAGGCAGCCAAGATTGCATTTTGTTAGAGTATTGCGAGGGTGCTCAGAAACGCTGAGCAGTGCCCTGAGCAGCTGAATGCTGGTGCAAATAATCTCGGAGGAAATGATAAGAGCGAGCGCTGTGCCCTTTCTTTCACAATGAGGAGGAGAGGAAGAGTCAGACACCACAACAGCCGCTGTGTTTTCTGTCTCTGCAGCTCTTCCCTCTCGCTCTCCATTTGTGTGCTCTTGTCTTTTTTTCCTCTGGAGGAACAAAAGAAAACAACATCTGCTCCGGCCCATTTAAAATAACCTTTTCCCTTTCTACCAAAATGGACAGTTGTTGTCACCTCCTGTACCTTACAAGAGCCAGCCAAAAAGTGGCTTTCCCTGATAGGAGGTCATTCTGTAAGCAGGAAAAATAATGAAGCCTGTTTCTCCGTAGATCTATGTTCCTATCACGTAAAGGGCAGTATTGACTTCTAAGTTAATTATACTCAGATCTGCTGTTATCTCTGCATAAAGCATAAATGATATCGTGCCCTGCGACTTCCATGTTCTTCAGCCACTCTGCCTCCCTCGCCTCCCCACAGCTGCTCTGCTGCCTTTAGCTGCCTGGCTTTCCTCCTCCTTTCCATCTTCCCTGTACTTTACAGATTCCGTGGTTTGCTGCTGCCCCAGGTTTCTCTTGAGATTGTCTTGTTATTTCCTCCTCCTTTTTAACCCATCCCTTCCCCTGGCATGACTGTTCTTCTCTTTGCAGGGCTGTGTGAGCTGCCGTTGTAACAGTAAATTACGGGAGGGCTGTGGTCAAGCAGCAACAGCTCCCAGGACATGGGGAGTACCAGTGGAAGAGGGGTGATACCTCACCCCACACCCCCACAACCAGTGATCTCTGGAGGTCTCTCACGTCCCCATTAGCCATAACAGACCCACCAGAACTAGCTGTGCTGCAGAGACGGGACCCATCAATGGTCCTCCTCTGCTGTTGGCCGTAACCCAGCTAGGAAATCTTTTTTGTCCTGCTGGGTGCCATTGCGCTGCAGGGGCTGCAGCTCTTTCACACAGCTCTAGGCAGCCCAGGGTTCATCCCAGCTCTTGGCACGGGGGTGAGACAGTCGTCGTACTGCCGATACCAGGGCCCATGCAGCACAGCAACTAAAGGTGGAAGAATGATCTACAGCTGCTCCTCCTTGGTACTCGCTCAGCCCTTTGCACTGTACAGTGCACTACCTTGGTGGCTGCTATCTCCTGTTATACATTTTTAATTGATTAATTTCTCATCCTTATCCTAAGGTCACACGTTCGTGGCAGTCATTGTCAGCACCCTGTGTTCATTTCATGTAAAGCTATATTTAGACATTTCCCAGATGACATATCCCTAATTTCCAATATCCTTTTTTGGCTTGTGTTAAGTCAGACTTCAGACCTTTAGACTAGCATTTGGTTCATGCCTGTCTGGACCATAAGCCATGCTGCTTGGGAGAAGCCTGTTGGTCGCACCAGTATGCCTGCAGTTACATAGCTACAGGAGGTTTCCTGTTTTTTTCACACTTTTTTGGCATTGCATAAGCCTTCCCTCTTGCCTTTGCTGCCTGCCCTCGGCATGCTCTCTGAGCACAGCCGGAGGACTCCTGCATTCAGCTGTTACCACCATGGCACCGCAGCGACTATTGCCCATTGAGGGAGTTGAGGCACTGCCTGCACTCACCAAAGCACTATGCTTCCCCTTTTTTCTCCCTTACAACATCACCCCCAGCCCCTGTATATTTTAAAAGCAAGTGATATTCTAGAAATAGGGTGACAGGAGCAAAATCATCTGAGGTCAACTTGGAGAGGTCCAAAACATGTTATCTTCTTCCTGGCCACTGTTTTTTAAAAATCCCATATTAATGAACTCTGAAGAACTTTACTTTCTGTATTAAATTCTGTTAAGACAGGCTAATGGGGGAAAGAAGATGGGGGGAGGAAGAGACGTGCACTGCCCAGCTGATCTCGAAAGCCTTATTTTTATAGAAAATTGTGATAAAGGCTAATGGGAAAGGGAATAAGGAGTGTTAAAAGTAACAGCCTTACTTGATCCTTTGCAAATCCAATGCCTTTAATGTTTTTCTCTATTTTTCAGTACGTTAAGGAGGATACACAGGGCTGAGAGGCTCTGTCTGAAGCCTCGGACTTCATTTACCAAGTTGAAGTTGAGTTAGTGCCTCCGAGCCTCTGGGGCTGTGTCTTGCATCAGAAACAACACAACTCGTTATCATCCCTGAACTCTGCTCCTATCAGTCGCTGTGCTAGGTGATGCTAGGTGACACGTGGAGGAAAACAGGATCTCTTCCAGAATATGTGAAAAGGTAGGTTTGACATAAGATTAAATCAATAAGAGGAAGATGGATGAGCATTCATTACCTGTATTTATTGAGGAGACTGTTTTAAGAGAAGGGAAAGTTTACCTTAGGACATTTGTTCGCCTTTCATTGTACAGCTGCTTGTCAGTCAGCTCTTTGGCTGCCACAGTTGGGAGCGTGTGTTTCAAGGTGAACTGTTGCTTATTTCAGTTTGCCTTAAAATGTTGCTTGGCAAACTGAGGTAGTTCAGGAGATGATTGATGAGCAATGAGACAAGCACGCAGCAGGGACAGGCTGGACAGCTGAGATGACTTCAGCTACGGTCCAGAGCTGATCCTATCATTTAAAGGGCAGGATTGGGTCGAAGGGAAAAGGGATGCTAAGGGAGGAAGGATGAATAAGGGAGAGAGAGAGACAGTTTCAAAGGCTGGGAGACAGGCTGTGATATGGTAGTCACCATAGTGATGATAAGGGATGGAGGCAGGAGACAGGGCAAAACCTAAGTCAGTCGATAGTAAAAACATTCAAGGTTGAAAAGGCAGTCTGCTAGATTTGTGCATGTCTAGGGATCCTGAAGACTGGGCACGCATCAGCTGCCTTCTCCATGCCTTTCTGCTGCTACTGGTTTTATTTTGCTAAAGGTATATTTAAAGTTATTCTTTGGACCATCACATATCAGTGACAACACTGTTTTAGCTAAAGGATATTCTCTTTTGATGTAAGTGACTCTTGGCTAAACTTGACTTTGTGGCAAGATTTACATGGGAAAAATTTCCTATCAGTTATTATAAAAGTGTCATTTTTATACTTTTTGTAGCCACCTTCCTTTTACTAGTGCATTTGAATTGTTAGTGCAGTTATTTGCTGTGAAGGGAGGATTGCCCCACAGATGGGGTAATCAGAACACAGCTACACAGGAGAATCTGCAGGTCTGTGGTCGACTGTAGTTCCCCAGTGCATGGAGGTGGTAACACCAGGAGAGGATCCACAAAAGCCATTATGCTGAAATGCCAGTTACCAAAAGCAGTCCAAAGGAGGCACTGAAAAGAGGAGATATCCTTGGATACACACTATCACCTTAGAAGAGGCTGGAGCAATTTAAGACATGATTGTCCTTTCAAATGTTTGAGTTCATCATGTCTCTGCCTGAGGTTATCATTGTCACAGCAGAACGGTTCACCTGAATGCTCCTCACCTGTGCCATGCAAGGTGCGACCAGTTAGTTCTTGCACTGAAGTAGATGAATTATGTCACGAGCAACCCTACCAGCCCTGCTAAGGGAAAGCAACAGTTTTCAGCCCAGGAGTTGTAGCTGAAGGAGAGAATTCCTTAGGCTGCCACAGTAACGTTTGCAAGAGACCATCTGACCCAAGCTTTAAATCCATCCCTTCCCATGGCATAGACATCTCACCCCACCAGGCAGTGCCTTCCTCCTTTCAAAATTCAGACTGGAGCTAGATGCCTGAAACTCTGTGTTATTGTGTTGGTCTGTTTGTTGTTGTTTCTGTGTCAGCTGCTGGAGATGACACAAGAGGCAGGGGTTAGAGCAGTTGACAAAGAGATCCATTCACCTCCTGTCTATCAGCAGAGCATCCAGGCACAGCTGGAACGATGCTGGAAGAGAAGACCTTGCAGACCTTTTGAAGCTTTTCTCTGCTGCATGAAATATTTTGAGATTCTTGAGGGAGGAGAAAGGGGGAGAATAACTCTCTTCCAGATATTACAGCACCTATCTCTGAGTCTCAGCATCCCAGGTCTTCTTTAACAATTTAACTATTCACGCCCAGTCTTGTTCTGTCTTTGTCCCCCCAAAACTTTTTTCCAGACAGTAGGGTTTATCTCAAATGTGAGAAAAGAGACAAAAATCAGCCTTATTCCAGTTATTACTGGAATACACCCAGGACATACACATGTGACACTGGTATATTAAGTGTGTTATTGCTATCACTTTGAAGGCTTCAGGGTATGCTGTATTTACTCAGACCCTTTTACCTACAAGTGTGTCTCTTCTTAATGCTTCACAGTGGGGTTTTTTTTCCTCTTTCTTCAGAAATTAGGTGAATTTTAGATTTACAAACCTGTTCTACTTGACCTTCTTCAGTGAGGAAAGGCCTTGGACTATGCTGTGAGAAGTGCAGTGGTTCTGTGACTTTTACCTAATTTTTTAAGGGTGTAGGATGGACTGAGTCTCTGAATTTACTTCACCTTCAATAAATATCCGCACCAGACTACCCCTTCCATGCCATTTGTGTTGTAAATCCAAGCCTAGCCTTACAGGAAAGAGGGTATCAAGCCTGATTAGCCCCCTTCCTTTGATCTCTTTAAGCAGACTGGAGCACATGTTAAAGCTCTTCATTCTTGGACCCCACAGTTTCAGAAAACTTTCAGGTTTCCTGGGCCCTCCTGTAGCTATTTAAAAATGTCATGTTCTGTGAAGTGTACTGTGTGATGGACTACTGGAGTTGTGAACCTGAATTACAGACAAACATACTGACCCTTACTTCTGTGCATATTTTTATAGTATTTCAATATTATGTGTTCTATGGCCCTTGTGGCATTCTAGCACTAACAAGAGCTCAGGCTGCAGCATGGCAGTCTTCAGTCACCTGCCTTTGGGGTTTTTTTTTGGCAAAAGTTTCACAATGGTACCCTGGAGTGGGGCACAGGCCTAGAGAAGAGAGGGAGAGAAGGTGAAAGGGAAATTGTATAAGCAATAGGGCGGAGAAACAGGAACTAATATGATTAAAAGATGGCTGGTCCTTGGTGCGAAGGCATTGACAGTGTAGAAAGTAAACAGTACTTGGATGGAAAATCCAAAGAGGGAGGTTATGGCGATGCCATCAGAGAGACTGGGGATGAGGATGAGATTCCTGAGCAATGGAGAGTGAAGTTAAAACAATGGGAGAAACGAACAGCATGAGAGGAAGCAGGGATGTGGAAAAGACTGAGACACAGAAAGGCCCATTTTAGGAGAATGCCCACCAAGGTGTGTGATACGCCCCGTCAGTGCACAGAAAGGCAACCAGGCTGCTGAATGTCCCTGTTCTGCTGTCAATAAATAGCTGTGATGGCAGGAGAGGAGCTCTCCCCTCCAGAGTACATGGCATTGTAGTAGTGTGAGCAGACAGTCCATTAGGTCAAGTGGCAGAAGTCTGTGGAGTGCATCTAAAGAGTGACCTCTTTCTGAGCATGAGGATATGAATGATTTTAGATGACACACTAAAAAAAGTCTTCACTCTCCTTCTCCTCACCCCATACTAGAAATATACGTGTACAAGTGGCAATGAGGTTGAAGTTCAGGTGATTAAGAAATTCACATGACTCAGAAAAATGACAGAATAGAGACTGTGTTATGATGCAGTCCTTAGTGGGATACAATTCTTTCCAAAGGACTTGAATTTCTTCCGTACACAAGAGGGACAGAGGATCCCTTAGTCATTTTGTTTTATCTGCAGTATTTAATGTGTGGTCCCCTCCATATTTTGTGTGTTATTCAGGCTTGTTTTAAAGGCCATCTGTTTCCTCCTAAGTAAGGATGCCATATATTTGTTTTTCTCTGGTACATCCTTCTTTTCTGCCCTTTGAATCCCATCTGGGTGATTTTGTTAGGAGATTACAAGATCTGATTACAAGATTTTTAAAGAGAGTTTGAGGGTCAGGTGCTCTTGGCTTTGGAGGGTTTGAGACTTACCAGGTAAGACTTCTACTCCCCTTACTTTTTTTCAATTATATGGTAGTTCAAGTCCTAACATTTTCCCTAGTGTTCACCATGCTGTATACTTGAGGGCTTCATAAACACTCAATTCTTCCTCATATCAGCCTGGTGAGGGTTTCATTTTGCTCTGTTATTTTGGGTGAAAAGTTAGGTGGGGTTTTAGAAATAAATTTCATTATCTGTCTTTCAACTTTGATTATAGGGTGCATCTGTCCAAGCAAAGACCTTGCCAACAGTACGCTAGTAGCACAATCGATAACATCCTCTGATTACACATCAGAAGACTGTAAGTATGACTCCTGTCACATTCTTCTTTTGCAGGCCACATGATTTTCCCTTCTCATTCAAGATGTTTGAAGCAGAACATGGTAAACTCTCCTTGCAATCTGGGTTTCCTTACCAGCTGAGTGTGCAAATGCCCCATTTTCACCTACTTTCTATAGTACTTGGTTTGTGTAGCTCCTAGTACCTCTACAAGGTTAAACTGAAACAGAGATCTCATACTGCACACTTCATATTTAAACGCCAACAAAGTGATCTGTTACTCAGACAGGTAGAGGATCCTGTGGAAAAAATGTGATTGCATCATTAAAGGTTTCAGAATTAATATTCAGGAGCAGGGCAGAAGGGATATCAGTCAAACTGAAGTTGCACACAGACTTCATTTTAGTACTTCCTCAATTCCCCCAACACATTGTTCTTACTAGCTTTTGATATAAATGCTGGAACAAGAAATGGAATGACAGACCCGCTGATATCAATTCACTGCAAAATATATTAGTTGTGACCAATAAAGTCAGATTATTTCACTGGATTTACTCTGGGTAAACCCTAGTGTAACCCAGAACAGACTGTGGTCCGGTGGGTATGGGAAAAGTTACACTTTAAAGAAATAAATCTTACCTATTTCAAGTTTTATTAGCTTCTGTTTCTATTGTGCCTTTCAATTTTTATATTTGTCATACACTGGAGCGAGCTTGGCTGGATGAAAGTGTTAGCCTTCATTGTGTTATAGAGTTTTTGTAAAGAGTAGATGATGTTTTTAAAATGCCAAGAATAGACAATACATGTAATTGTTTATAGGGAACTTACTCTTGGCTCAGTTTAGCCTTTAGCGTGACAAAGAATTTTATCCAAGAGCATAGTGAATCTATATGGTATTGCCAAATTGAATCATTTAAAAATCATGAGTCAGATCTTTAAAAAAAACCAAAAATGACATGGACTTCTAATTATAATGTTCAGGAGTGAATATATGTTCAACTAATTTCACTTTGCCTTCTGATTCCTGAGCCTTTGCCGTGTGTTCAGGTTATGTTTTTAAGCTTTCTAGCTACAACCACAACCATGAGAGCAAGAAAATGACTGCCTTTTTGTTTAAGTGGAAGAAAAATGAGAGTTTCTCACATAGTTACATCATTCCAAGAGCTGGTACTTTGAGGAAAAAGCCTCAAATATCACAAAACTTATGATAAAAATTGTGAGAATTGGCAATTTGTATCTACTCAAAGGTGTCTGAGTTTTAGATATGCCCTTCTTACAAATAAAGAACATCCTGAAGTATATAAAAGATGCCAAGCTATACTTTAGGGGCAATACCATTAGAGATAACTTCTTCTCCAGGGAAAGACGCAGGTTGTTGTCTTCTCTCCACAATCTCTGAAATGGGAGGCCTAGCTAAAGAAAAAAAGTTCTGATTTCAGCTGAGTCGACAATCTGTTACCACAGTATGGATTGGGAGTAATTCCTGGGAAGTTGGTGCAAATACCACAGCCTTCCACTTTGGATCGAAGATCAGAATGTTTCTTGATACCTCCGGGAAACTGGAGGAGGTAAGGATACTGGGTTTTGGTTTTATGACTGTGTGTTATCTCAACCAGCCCAGGAGAAGTCTGGGGCCCCCTTCAGCTCTGGATTACGTTGGTTTAATTCTGCAGCAATTGCACAAAGACAAATTAGCAGGTAAAACTGAGGCCAAAGAAGAATTTTGCTTTTTTCAACTTTTAGTTCAGCACAAAGATGACATTAGATTTTGTGCATTTCAACTCACACCTGTCTGCAACAGGGGAGCATTTAATTGCTAAGCAGCAAAGGGAAGCTAAGCAGGTAATTCAGGATGTGGAAGCACTTTTCTCAACGGCTAGAGCAGACACTCTGGAGATTGAACTCAGGAAAGTGGTACAGGATCAGATACAGGGTCTTACACTTCTGGGATATAATCTAGGAAGAATGAAAAAGTGAAGAACCTGGGAACCACTGTGGAGTGACCGAGTGAATGGTGAAGTCCCATTGTCACATTGCTCCAGGGCCATGGCAGTTCCTTGTCCTCAACCCCAGCAATGACATTTGTCTGCTATTAAAGTTAGAGGGTTGCACTCAGAATATTCTGGGGCTGCTTTGGCTACATCTGCTAAAATTACAAGAGTGCCTGGGCCTGCCTGCAGTCTGACAATATGACAACAGGTTCTCTTCCATTATTACCTGTTTTTATGAACAAATACATGCTCATCTCTCTTTGCTTTGCAAAAAGCCTTGTTTTCCACACTGGCAGTAGATTACTAGGTGTGTCCTGAAAGCTGACCAGATGACCTCCTTACATGTTCCACTGCTCTAAGGGTTCTTTACAGAGTTGCAGCCTAAACATCTCTTCTAAGTTTCAAGGGAGCTCTTTTATTTTGTCATGAGGGCAGCTACAGCAAAGTGTTACCACCTTTTGTCCACTTTTCTGCAGGGAGATGCCTGTGACTGATACCCATGGCTACAGCAGATGACCACTGCTGACAGCAGTAGCTCACTCATTTCTTGTGGTAAATCTTCAAGCCAGTTTTGTTAGACACACTCCTTTCCAATCATCTGAAGGCTCCAAAGGAATTTTTCTAATACTTCTACACTTCTAATATTTCAGTGGTGATCCACAACAGGTCTTTCAGCATCTGTAAGAGCAGGAGGGGCTTCTTCTCTGGTAGACATGGCTCTTGTGTGAGTTGGTACCAAGAAAACTTGTCTGTTATCCCCCCAATATCAAAACAGCAGCCTTTGCAGTGGAACAGTTGAAGACTATATCCAATAGTTGAAGACCCAATGTCCAACAGGTCTGTTTGGCTTCCTCTTGCTGATCTGGCCTTGGGGTGGATCTGCACCAGAAGTCTGAATAGTCCCACGATACCTCTACCAGGGTAGTGCTCTTCCAAACGCTGCACATGAAAGATCTGCAGCTCATTACAACTATCTTGCAGCTGACTGGCCTCAGATTGAGAGGCCTCCTCCCTCCTCATCCCTGTGCTGAGAGTTCTGCCATCCTACCTCTCTCAGGCTCATTGGAAGCCTTATCCTGGAGAGCCAACTTGCCTTTTTCCATCTCAACTTTTCTCCCCAGTCTATGTGCTCCTGAGTCATTACTCCTTTATGCTAATCATTGGAGCTGGGTTCTTTCTAGCTCTCTTTAATTACTGTCTAGCTTATATATAACCCACTCATACTGTAATCACAGAGATAGTAAAGATTATGCAAATGCTGATTAGGGTGTAATGCAGCTTGCAGAGCATTCATCATAACTGGTAAGAGGGGAGAAGAAAGGAAGCTTCATTCTTATGGGCTAGGCTGAAGCTGTCCTGAAAGCATTTAGATTCTTTTTTTCACTTGAAAAATGACCATATTTGATGCAGAGAACACTGAAGCTCATCAAGGAAAGTATTTGAATATAATCACGCTTCTCTGAAGATACATTTAAACTAGACACCTGTTCTTGGGTCTCACCTACGCAATAGGTGCATCTTGCATCCCAAGACAGCCACTCAAATCCTGATAACCACTTGGGAGTAGTTTTGTCACTTTCTTCATATGCACAGGGCAGAAACCTCCCCAGAAAACCTCCCCTGATTAAAAATTATAGGTTAAAGTTAAATTATCCTAAATATCAGTCAGTGAATATGCTGATCTTCTTTCCTCTCCTAACTGTGAAGACTCAGGTGGATAAGTAGAATCCCATCTAAGAGATATCTTCAGACAAACAGCTGGCTAATTATTTTTCTCCAGAGTAACCACATTTTATGCATATTATAATGAGGCAGCAGGATGAATGGTACCTGGGAAATTGTAAATCCGAATTACCGTTTACTTTTAGGTGAGAAAACTGCCAAGAATCGTGGAAAAAACTGAGTAACAAAAGGCAGATCAACAAGGCATACAGGCCTTATGGTAAAAGCCAGAGAGACAGGACATTATACCTTCACACAGGTGTGCATATGTCTTGGATTCAAAACTTTTGGATCTGCTAGAGGGCTGGATATATGTTAGACAAAGACGGGCCAGGGATTGTTAATGCCATGAAGGAGGTCCCAAAACTGTGTCTGTAAGAACCACGTCTAGAATGGAACACCCTTCAGTAGCACAATAGTATCTCTGTCATACCCGTAGGGCAAGATCCATGTGATTTAACAAAGGGAAGCAGGCAAAGCTACACCAGCTATAGCTCCCAAGGGAACAGTGTTGACAAGAGAAGTGTTGTTTTCCTCTAGGCTTCTAGAACAACTATTCTTTAGATGATTATTCTTCCCAACTGGATTCTCTTCAGGAATCTGCTGGCATTACGGTGCGGCAAACACAGAGGTTCCATCTCGCTGTAATTTCTTCGGTTATGAAGCCTGGTAGGTCTGCCTGGGTCAGGCTGTGTGTGAAGTCAGGACAGAATATTTCAGAGTTTGGAAATGCATCTTTTGCAGACAGTTTACTTATAACAAAGGAACATCCAGGGGCTCAAACAATCTTCAAGAATACTCTGAAATCTCCCTTTAGAACTTTCTAGAGCAGTGTCAATAAAAGAAGGGAAAAAAAATCCTCTCAGCTGGCACAACTGGAAACAAATCTGTTCTGATGCTATGATGGCACTGGAGGTAAGGCACACAGCTGAGCTGGAAGCCAGAAAAGTGATGAGACTGAGTGACCACCTCCCAGTCACCTCAAACACTCAAATTGTTCCTGTGCCTGATTCTCACAGGTTGGTTTGTGTTCCCATGACTACATGCAGAAAAGGTGAAAGTAAAAATAGTTACGTCACCCTGAAGAAACAGCTATTATTGATTACTGCAAAGAGCCAATAACAATTTCTACAATAATGAACAATTCTCAGCATTGAAAGTACACTCATCTGGTCTTTCTGCCAATATTAGGTGAATCTTTTTCCTCTTACATGATTAGATTCTAAGATTCTTGTTGGAGAAAAGATCCTAAGGATATTTTCAGAGATAAATGTATCATCCAGAAAATGAGGGCACCTGGATAAATCAATACAGCTGTTATATTCATGTCAGCCTTTTACTTTGCCAGGTATTCAACAGAATCCTTGCAGCTCTCAGTTACAAACTAGTATAATAACTGACGTTTTGCGTCTAGGGAAAACTTTTGGACCAAATCCTTGCTCCTGATAAAGCTGCTTTGTGCTGCTCAAAAGGCACAAAGCCTTTAAGATGCTTTTACCAGTTATGTTCAGATTCAGCTGTCACAGGGAAATCTCCATATGGTGGAGAGCTAGTCTTGCTGAGTCTGCACTCTTCCCATCACAGCTCTGATTTTGGAGCCATACTGAGAGACAGACGTACAGCTGAAGCATTGCTGTGCTCCAGTAATTCCCTGCTGTGGAACAGTATCTTGTCTCTTTTTCCAGCTACAGCTTAGAGTTCACATGAACCACTTTATGGGCCTCTTTGGAAATCCACTGACACACACTCAAAAATTTACTTTAACACCAAAGTCAATTTGGCACAGGCAGAATGGCAGTCTTGATACTAGGGGAGCCTGGGGACCTCAATATATTTTTAATAGTCTCAACAAAAGAGTAAGAAGGCCCTAAGATTACTGAGATGCGGTTGTGATATACCACACTAATGTTTCTAGTCAATTGTGAGGCAGGACCTATAAGCTCACTTGGGAATTACAATTAGCTTGAAAGAAAGGAAAAATGTCACATAGCACACTCATAAAAGCATGTATAACTAACTTCTGGAAGACTTGGGGAATGTATCACCTCAAATGCCTGTCATTTAGAAAGCCATTACTTTCTAGGAATTTCAAGTGAAAAATCAGCGCTTGGGCAGGGGAAATCTTTTTTTTCCTTAAGCAAGTGGGCTATCACATTAGACATTATTGCTTAGTAGCAGCTGAAATAAACCCCAGGGAATCTTTATGTCATGTATAGGACGCAATAAGTGAATGTGTATTCCCACAATACAGATCCTCTCCGGCTGTGCTTCAGCAATAAAAAAGGAATATAAATTTAATGATTTTATTATTCTGTTAATAAGCATCTTCAATCCAAAGCATAGGATGAGGAAGCTGCAAGTCAAGAAGCTTCCTCAGCACCAGAAATGCAGAAACTGGGTCCTGCTAAGTCTTGCTCAAATGCACAGTAGGTATTGACTAGGAACTGCACTTTCTGCAGAAACTCTGGAGAGGGCACGCACGATGCACACGCGTCACAACACTTAGAGCATTATGTACAGAAGCAGTGCCAAACTGCACCTGAAACAGCAGGGCTAATAAGGATGTACTGTATCATTACCAATTACAATAGTTCAGCTGAATGGCTGTTAATTGCAATAAGCCAATTCACACAAGAAACCATGGTTTGCTGCACTCTCTCCCCTTCTCTCAGGTTATTTCCAGCATTAAAAATAACCTGTTGGTGCTGCTTTTGGGAAGACAGGACTAGAAATGATCCCTCTCTGCAACTACACAATGGCCTTTTTGTTTAGGAGGTCTCATGGAACACTGTTGCTGCAGCCCTCACTCATTGAGGGTCACAAAATGCTTTTCAGTATCGGATAATAGACTTAAGAGCTGCAGTAAAAGACAAACCTCTCAAGCACAATATCACAGAAGACTATGCTCAGTACCCCTGCAACAAGATATTAACCAAATAAATCTCCTGGAAGATCCTGAGAAAGTGGCAGGGGGAAAAAAGGCAAAACAGTCCTTTGCTAGGCTCACCTGAGGGAAAAGGTTTTGTTGTGACCCAAATCTGGCAATCAATTCAACTGTACGCCTGTGAGCAAGATGCACCACAAACATCTGATGATTTAATGTCAGCAGCGTCCTTTCTACATCCTGCCTCTGACTAATTTCCAGTGCTTCAGAGGCAGCTGAAAAAGCTCTCACGAGCCAAATGCAGATGGGGTAGAGGACCAGAAGAAACCCTTAAGCTTGGGAATGGTCAAAGTACAATGCCAAAGGTCAGCAGCTCATTCCCCTTTAAAACCTCTTCATACAAACTGTAGTATCCTGCTCCGATTTAAAATCATGTAGGTGCTTGTGCCTACAGCACTGTTTGTTCGCTCCTGGAATGGTTAGAAAGCTTTTCAGTGTAAGTATCCTCACGACCAACATATAACCATACATCCTCATTTAAATAATTCTCCTTCCTTGATATTGACTGTTTCAATGTATTTACAGTGAATCATCACGCTGTTTTGCCTTCGTTTGGCCAACTAAGGAAGACAAGCTTGCTTGCTTGCTTGCAGCTATAATTCAATGGGATCTCTGCTCCCCCATCACCCCAGTATTCCTCTTCTGCACCTGTGGTGACCTGAGTCAATCTTTTCTGATCACAAGTCACCAGAACCGGACACAATTTTCCAAACAAGGGTCCTTAGCTGTGCTGTGTAAGCCATATTAATACTTCCCTATCTACTAAAAATACACCGCTTCGTGCATCACAGACTCACATAAGCCTTTTCCACAGCTATTCCCGCTGGCAGCTCACAGTCATTTTCCCATGGAGGAATTCACCCACGTAGTAAGGTCAGAGTAGGCCTAAGGCTACCAGCATCACCACCTTTCTCCTTTCACTACAGAGTGTTTTAAACACAGGGTACTACTTCTAACCTTGAACAAATCCTTGCTTCGGCAACTGTAATTTCCTTTGCCAGCTTCTTTCAATATCTCTGGGTAAAAATAAACTTTGGATTTCTCTGTCCTGTCAACCTCACAGATTTCCTCCGTTTTCTCGAAATTTGCTGTTCTGTGATCCCGAGCCTTAGACAAAGGTCTACATTTGTCCCTCTTGAAGTTTAACATAAGCTGGATTAGTCCGTGATCACTCGGTTCAAGATTAGTTTCAATACTACGGGCTTCTACAAGGTCCTTGCTGCTTAATACTAGGCCTAAAATAGCATCCTCTTTCCTGGACTCACTCCTTGTTTGCTTGAGAAATCGAGTTTCTATGGCACTCCAGAACATTTAAGCCCTACCGTTTCCCAGCGGTATTTTCCAGTCTGTATCTGAGAAATTAAGTTTCCCGTAATCACATGATATTTGCTCTTCTGTATCTTCCCCATAGTTTTTGGAGATAATTCTCCCTGTCCAAGTTTGTAATGGATTACCATCCTTCTCTCACTGGATTTCTTTTTAAATTCTTTGCTCTTGTGTAATCTTCCAATGCAATGCTTTATTATTTTATTTCTTCAAACCATTTTACTAAAATACAGAGTTACTCCATGGTCTACCATTATTTCAGTCATTCTAAGTAGCTACCCTTCCAGCAGCTATATTCTAAACATTACTGCCAAGCAGAGGTGTGCAGCACACAGCAGCAGCATTGAGGCACAGCATTTCAGGCCCCAGTGAGAATGTTGCTTCTAACATCAAATTCCAAACCAGTTTAAGACAAGACATTGGTGTCATATCTCACTGTAATAACTGTATTAGAAATCTTTAAAATCTTGTAGTCATGATATGGAAAAAGAAAAAAAAAACACCAAAGCACTTAAAATGGTAGATATTGCATTAGATCAACACTTCATCCCTTCGGCTACAGACAGTTTTAAATGTGGAAAAGCTTCTGACATCTTTCAGATGGCGTAAGAATTTGTTTTCTCTTTTTGGGGAAGAATACATTAGTACAGCTGCTGTAGCTACAGGCACTAGAATCCTATTATGTTTCTCTTTTTTTCTTTTTTTTTTTAGGGTAAAACAAGAGGACACATACACAACGGCAAAAAGAGTGGCAAAGAAGGAAATTGCAGGTTTGTCTCTGATTTATAGAAACTTCTTTGCAGCCCCACTGCTGGAGAAATCCAGGCTCGGTGCACAGTCCTGTCAGCTGGTCCAGAGCTAAGCAATCTTGAACAAATGATGGGAACATTTAAGACATCGGTCTTAGATTGTCTTTCTGATCACAGGTTCACAGCATCATTTCAAAAGGCGCAGTTGTCTTGACAGCTAAGCCAGCCTCTTACTGAGGACAGCAGCAAAAGGCGGGAGAGAGAGAGAAGGAGAGAGAGAAAGCAGAGAAGTGGGATGAGGAAAAAACCAGCACGCAAGGAGGGAATTAACCGTGTGAGCCAAGCTTCATATTTTAGGGGCTGGTGAGGACACAGCCAGAGCTGGAGATGTTTGGTTTCGCAGGGCAGGTTGGCGTGGGCGTTACAGAGATCCGGGGGATGAACACCGAAGAGGGTCAGGATGGATTTCGGGACGCGGAGAGATGCTGTAAGTGGCAACTATGACGCAGAGCTTGTCCGTTCAGGATCACGCATCCAACTGTTCCTCCCTAGTGATCCCTCAATAAACAACGTCCAAAAAGGATGGTGACCTCATCCCACTGAAATTAGCCAAACACCACACATTTCTCCGTGTTCAGCCCCGCACATTCCTCACACCCCC
>NW_010139019.1:0-2825 GCF_000699245.1 Pterocles gutturalis
TAAAATTATTATTAATAATATTAATATAATTTTTTCCTCATTATGGGGTAGAAAATTCAGGGTAATGCCACTGAAGTCAATTAAATTCTGGATTTATGGAAAGAAGTAAGAACAAAATCTGTGTCTCTTTGGAAAATATGACCCTGGTGATCAGTTTGCAGCTCAGCTATAGGATTCTTCTGCAGGGTGCAGAAAGTCAATCTTTTTGCCTGTAATTTTGAAAATATTGAGAAACCTAAGATAAGTCAGATTGCATCAATACTCTGAATTGCATTTACATGTTGCACTCTTTTGCATCTACCTGTCATTGCATATAGAATATACGCTTTCTCTGCTGAATGTCTATGCAAAATGGTCTCCAGTGTCAGTTAAATGACCTAGCTCTAAAATGCCATTAGTGGATTAACCAGACACTTTTTTCTTGGTTAATTTTGTTTTGTTTTGTTTTGTTTTTTTTCCATAGTAATCGTCAAGGAAAAAGAATATAAATTCTCCCTCTACTACTACTGAAATTATTTCAAAGCATGTTGTGTGGTCCCAAATAGTAAAAAAGAGTGCAGGACAAATAGTGTAATGGAATTTTTAAGTATATTTTCTCATTTACCACTTTTCATATAGGGCCTACATGACGAATGGAAATAACACAGAACAACCATTTAAAATTTTATTCCCTATAAGAAAACAGCAATTGAGGCAGGAAAGGGATCAGATTAAAGTGGAAATAAATGTAAAAATAAAATGTTTCCTTTTGAAGATTACTTGTTTAAGGAAAAAGACCTTTATATTTTCAGTTAAACAGTTCTTTGTATTCAGGGAGTCTTTCTTTCACTCAAAGAATGCTTATTAGTAACAATTTATTGTTGGTAAAAGTTAAATGTCTTTTCTTTTTGATCTTAAATGTTTAATTCTTCTATATTAATCCTACTCTTAATCAGAGAGATTTACCAAGACTTAAGAAGGACACATGTATGCACACAGCAGGGAACAGGCAAGAAAGGGGAAAAAAAAAAAAAAAGATGACTTCTATTTATGGTTAAGCTTTGGAAAGATGTAATTAATTCAGAAACCAGATTATTCAAGATTCAAGGGATGGTAACTTTCTTTTCCGATCAGTGCAGATTTTAGCCCTGGACTCTTGGAAGGTAATTTGGATTTTTGACAGAAATTCTGGAGCCTTCACTTCTTCTCTTCAAAGGCCTCCCATTCCAATTAAAAGCTAGCTGCATATCATTCTGGCGGCTCATGAAGGAAGCTCTTTGTTTCTTCCACATGGTAGGTGCCACAAGTCAACTAAACTGCAAGTCTGTGCAGTTTAACGTTAAGAAGCATAAGAAATATGCGGGACAAAGAAAAGAGACGGGTGCGTGTGAGCAAATGCAATGTTATAGCCCTCTGTCAGGAAATGAGGCTTTACATCAGACAATGTTTCCATCACATAGTCATTTGTTGATCTGAGTTACCGTGAAAACATTGAAAAAGAACTTCTTTTAATTTACTTCTTGGCAAATTGGTTGGTTGCATAAAATAATGCTTTGTTTTTTGGGTCAGTGGTTGGTTTTACCATAATCAGTATACCTAGCTCACTGGCCCAGGCTATGGCCAAACTCAGCTGTAGTGGCCAGTCTCAGAAGCCAGGATAAATGGGTAAAAATATAACTTAATGATATTTCCTGCAGCAGACTGTTTTCCAACTTCTAGTGATTTGCAGTTTAGGTTTTCTTGAGAGAGATCTTGAGAGAGTTCTCTTCCATGAAATTTGTTCAGTCGTCTCTTGAAATCACATGAACATCCAACATCCTGAGTCAATGAGCAACACTGTTCTTTATGTGGAAAAGCGTCTCTGTTTATTTCTTTTCAATTTACTGGTCATATTTGCTGTCCCTTAAGTGTTGTATCAAGAGAAACAGTGAACAGATATTCTGTTTTTATCTTCTGTGAGGCACACATGGATTTTATGGACTTGTATTATTCCTTCATTCCACCCAACATCTCTTTTCCAGGTTGATCAGTCCTTTCTTTTAGTTGCTCTTTAAAGCAAAACTATTTCTCACCTTTGATCACTCACATTGGCTTTCTCTCTGAGTTTTCTAGTGTCTGGCTTTGAATATTTTTTTAGAAGGTGAGAGACCAGTATTTAATATGCATATATTTAATATTTACAAAGTAGCTTAATTATATTATATTTTGTCCTGGGTTAAGCTGAGACAGAGTTAACTTTCTTCATAATAGCTAGCAAGAGGCTGTGTTTTGGATTTGTGCTCAGAAGAAAGCTGATAAAAAGTGATGTTTACGTGGCTGCCAAGGTCTTTCAGCTTCTCTGGCTGTATGGAAAGAGGAGAAGCTGGGAGGGAGCACAGCCCCAGTTACTAGCCCAGGATTTGATCTTAGGTTCAGGATTGAGACCCAAAGTGGCCAATAATCTATTCCATAACATACACATCATGCCCAGTATATAGGTGAGGACCCTCCAGAAGATCATCCCTTTTGGTTCTGGATCTCTTTTGCTCCAGGTGATCTCGCTCCAGGTGGTCGCTCTCCCAAAGCCTTCCCCTCCCGCCCTGGTCAGCTCTCGGTCTCTGGGACGCTTGGACTGTTATCTCCGTTCCGTGAGTGCGGTTTCAGAACTCTCCCTGCTTTGGGATCGTTAACCGGGAGCAAGCTGAGCCTTGGTTATCGGGTGGGGGGGGCAGTATCACTGTGTATCACTTATTGGTGTATTTGTATATAGTATTACTTTCAATATTATTGTAGTTTAGTTATTAAATTGTTGTTATCTCAATGCAGGAATCCTTTTTTTCCCTTTACCCCTTTAATTTTCTCCCCTA
>NW_010139019.1:2841-5955 GCF_000699245.1 Pterocles gutturalis
GGGGGGGGAGAGTTGTGTGAGTGGGTGTGGGGTTTGGCCTCAGCCAAGGGCAAACCCATCACATATTTTTAATTTTGTTTTGGTTCTTTTGGTTAATCTTCACTCTTCCACTGAAGTACAGTGACAGGTTTATTCTGCTTTATCATAGATGTCAACAGAATTTTAATTTTATTTTTCCTGCAATTTAATTAACAAGTGGAATGGTGCTCCTTTTGTTGTTCTTGGCTATATACTCTATGTGTTAGCATAGATTGTATTTATTCTACCGCACATTGCTTTGAGGACAGAAGAAAAGGTTCTAAAGTATTAAAAACACTCATCAGTCTGTGGAAAGTTGCATGACACAGAGCTGTGGTGCAGTTTTCAAACCAGGGACTCCCCAGGTAGTTTGTGTAGGACAGAAAGTCTTTGTCTTTATACACTCACCCTGCTTTGATATATGCTGTCTCTACTGGGAGCAGTCACATGTGGCTACTCCTGTCTGAATGCCTGTAGTTGCTTTTCTTAACCTGAACAACACTGGAACAAACTGCAGACTTTTCTGTGGGATATCTGCCTCAGGATTGGCAGCTGAAGGGTTAATTCCCAATAGACACAGAAAAAGCAAACAGTATGGGTGCTGGTTTGTAAAATGAATTTTCAATGTGTAACCCACAGACTATCATTGATTGCGGTAAATAAATAAAACCACTCCTGACTTTTATTGTTGTAGGGAGTAATTATAATTCACAAGGCCAGACCCTTTGTGCCACAGAATGCTTCATTTGTGGTTTGCATGAGCAGATACATTAACTTCTGTAAGCTCTTTTCATTAGAACGCTATTACTCATTGAGGACTGATCAATATATCATCTATACAACATCTTGAATGTGGATGTCTGGACCCATTGTGGGCTTGCTGATAATGACTTCTTTATTCAAGCCAGCTTGTAGGAACAAGGAGATAAAGAAAAGGGAAGAGAATTATAGCATATGCTCATGAAAGTATTCTAAAGGTTATAAACAGAAAGCAGGAGTAAAGCTACAGGGTAGGGAAAGCAATCATAGAGAAAAAAAGAGTGGAAAGGAACTGAAAGTTGAAAAGGAAAAAAGGTTAGAGTTTCACTGTATTTCTTTTTCTGACATTATGCAAAGCAAGCTAAGTTTTAATAAACCTTCTTTTGAAACTAGCCCTCCCCTTTGGGATTATATTTTCATATCCTAATGCTCTGCTCGTCTTGTGAGGCATTTAAGTATTCCCAATGAAAGCAGAGCACCATTTTCCTTCCCCCTTTCAATCTTTTATTTATCTTTTGTTCTCCTCCTTTCTTACCTCCCTCCTACCCCAAATAAACTCTCTGGGGCTCAAAGGTTTTATTTCATCTATTAACTTTTGATTTCTTACTATATTCATCCTTTTCTTATGCTCTTTATTCAATTTTGTATTATTTTATTAGAACTTTAATTTGTAGTGTGACAGATTACAGCTTGATTCAGGCTCACTGCACTCTCCATATCTGAGATACATTTTGTGAAATGGTTACAAATACAAAATTGCATGTCCACAAAACACTTTATTCATTTACTCTAGCTTTTTCCTTGCTACTCTACTTTAGCTTCTGTTTTGCTGATGACAAAAGAAATTAAGAATTATAGCCTGTTCTGTAGATTGGAGTGGAGATGACGTGCAGTTGAGGGAAATATAGAAAGGGTTAGAATTATTTTCAAGGATCAGAAAAAGGAATTTATGAAAGAATGCATAACTAATGAGCCATCACAGGTTTGGGGTGGGAAGAAAAGAAGTACAATTTTTTTTTTTCTGAAGGAAAACAAAACAGGATTGATCATAAAGCAAGTCTTCCTCAAGTAAGCATTTTAGGTGCAATGCCAACAAAAAGAGTGTGAATTGACACATTTTTAGTGGGACACGAAGTTAAGTACCTGCATGATGCATATATGAAAATGAAAATCTCATGAGTTTATTTGAACAGATTCAGCAGTTCAGGAGGACCTTGCAAAGGAGAAGAGTTCTCTCAGTGACAGAAGGTCAACATCTGGAAGTCAATAAGAAGTTCAGCTAGTAAGGCAGCACACATCAGTTTTCTGCAGCTGACTGAAAACAAAGAATTTGAGATCTTTAGTCACATTTTTAGAAAGACGTCAGAACAGCAAGATGATTTTTGCTTCAATCCAGCATCCTGAAGACATTAAACAACCCAATTCATGGAAATTAGGGACTGGATATCCTCACCTGTATTGGGTTTGTGTGGTGGGGTTTTGGTAGTGGGAGGAGAGGCCACAGGGATGGCTCCTGTGAGAAGCTGCCAGAAGCTTCCCTGGCTCCAAGTCAGACCTGACTCTGGCCAAGGTTGAGCCAGTCAGTGACAGTGGATCCGCCTCTGTGATAACACATCTAAGAGTGGAAAAAACCTGCTGGGACCTACAGTAGAGAGAGGAGTGGGATGGGAGAGAAACAACTCTGCAGACACCAGGGTCGGTGCAGAAGGAGGGGGAGGAGGCTGTGACTCCATGGGAGGGAACTACACTGGAGCAGTTCTTGAAGAATTGCAACCCCTGGTAAGGACTCATGTTGGAGAAGTTCATGGAGGACTGACACCTGTGAGAGGGACCTCATGCTGGAGTAGGGGAAGAGTGTGAGGAGTCCTCCCCATGAGGAGGAAGGAGCAGCAGAGACAACGTGTAATGAACTGACAGCAACCCCCATTCCCTGTCCCCCTGTGCCACTGGTGGGGCGGAGGTAAAGAAATTGAGAGCGAAGTTGAGCCCAGGAAGAAGAGAGGGGTGGGGGGGAAGGTGTTTTGAAGATTTGGTTTTGTTTCTCATTGTCGTACTCTGATTTGATTGGTAACAAATTAAATTGATTCTTTATTTTCCTGAGTCTGTTTTGCCCATGACAACAGTTGGTGAGCAATCCCTCCCTTTCCTTGTCTCGACCCACGAGCCTTCTGTTATATTTTCCCCTCCCCATCGCACTTGGGGGATGAGTGAGCGAGCAGCCACGTGGTGCAGATTGCCAGCTGGGCCTAAACCATGACACCACCACAGAATATGAAAGATAAACAACATTGCAGACTGCTGTCAGAATGATTGAAATATTGCCCAGTATTGCTTCAT
>NW_010139019.1:5978-18478 GCF_000699245.1 Pterocles gutturalis
CTTGTGTTTTGTTATATGGGAAATAGGTATGGACAGTTTCTAATGAGCTCAGGGCGGGAAAAATTCTTGTAAAAAAAAATAAATTGCTTCTGGCTTCATCTTAAAAATAACAGGATCCTTCCATCTGAAAACTAAAAGTTTCCACTATAATGGAAATATTCCATTTTGGGTTGTGTCCATTTTTCAAATCAGATCAAATATTATTATTTGGGAGCAGATACCAGTAACTATACATCTGTTTCACCTGACCCAGTGCTTTATGGAAGCTCCAGTTTAGGCATCTCATTTCTGCTTCATGGTGAACTGTAAGGCTGCAGTGTGAAAATCACAGGAGAGACTTAATCTGCCCCAGAACACAAAGGAGGAAAGGGATTAATTGCTCCCACTTCTCTGTAACACGAGAAAATACAGTTCAATGCTGAACTGTGTCTAGATGAAAATTTTCAACTGGGAAATCTGTAGGTTTGTTTCAACCAACTGAAGCAAAAGGAAAGGTCTAACACTTCAGAAAGGGAAGATTCCAGTGTTCAAAAGAAAGAGAAATAAAATTGTCTGTGTAAAGAAAAGCTAAAACTGGAAAAAGGGTTGGCACTCAAGTTCTAGCTAGCTATCACTGCACACGGCTGGGCAGACCTAGAAAATTTCTGCCCAGCTGTTATCAGACCACAGAGAAGCAGTAAGTCAGCAGTGACTTCATCTAGAAAGGCTCTGCAACACCTGTAGTGGTGCAGGGGTCATGAAGCACAATTAATAGCCCAGAGTTTACTCATGGTCCATAAACAGTGTGTTTGGAGAGAATTGAATCATGCAGCACAGCACACACACCCTGCACTTACCGTGCGCTTTAGCTGTTTTACCTTGGTGATGTTATGTCTCTCTGCAATTTGCTGTTATTCTTGCCTGCCTATCCTGTGCTAGTAAAGGGAGAACATGGTATTTCGCTGCAGTTTATTGAGTTGGAGTGGTTCATGTACCTGCCGTAACGTGTCAGTCCTCCTAAGGGTCAAATATGTAGATGTTTCAGACTGCTTTATGTATAATGTGCCTTCTAGACTCCACGTTGAAGTCTCTGATTCTATGATTATTCCAGCAAGTTTATTCTGCTTATTTATAATTAGTTGTGCTGATGAAGGTGGCTCCTTCAGATGTTAACTAGTTTCATGCGTTGATTCTGCTTTTTCTTGCTTCTGCCAGACCCTTCACACCTCTCAACCCTTTCTTAGTATGCCTAATGTTGCTGTTGCAGCCTTTTGCTGTGCTGATATGAAGGAATTCTCCTCTTGCATGGGTTTCTCCTAGGGAATTTTTCCTAGCTGGGCTGTTCCAGCAGTTTTATGTAAAGTAGCACTGGGCTCAAGTGGGAGAATCCATTGGAGGTGCTTCATTGAACCCAGAAGTGTTTGGGCTTCTTAATGTGTAACAGGACTTGCTTTAAATCTCCGTGGAGGTGTTCTAGCCTGTCTTCGGACTGGAAACCGGAACGTCACTTCTCATTAGCCCTACAGAGGTGGCAGGCACACTGAGCACTCAGTCCCTAGCGTTTGGCCAATCCCAATGCCGTTTTCCCACAACCACCAGTGAGAAGCTAAACAGCTAAAATCCTTGCCCTCTGGCATTTCTTCACTGGTGAGCATCATTTGGTAAGTGTATTTCTCACCACAGTAATGCTTTGCTTAACTTCAGTAGGTCCTGAATAAACGTCATAATCTGAGAGCGGCAATTAGCTTCTTTGCATATCCTGTCCTCCACCTGACGCAAAGGAGAATTTAAAACATTTTATCTTTCCCTTCTTCTCTCCCCTCTGCTCATTTCAGTGCCCTCATGTTCCTTATTCCTTATGACAATACTACCAACATAGTTCTTTTCACAGTGCCTACCTTTTCGAACTGCTTAAACTTCTCAACCTCATAAGCTTCCTTGCTTTTTACAACTTGGAAATTAAATAAATTTGGCAAAAAGATAAATATTTTATATTCTGTACCATTTTCCTATTTCCCAGATGTGGCAATGCTCTCACTTGTTCTTTAAACACTATATTTATACTTTTTTTCTACTAAGTGCTATACAGGTTCTGCTTTAGGAGGAACTTTGTATTAAAGATACGACATAAAATAAATTGCATTCCAATATACTGAAAAAATTATACTTAGATTTTTCACTAAAATAAATAGTGCAAAATAAAAAATTTACAGAATTGGGGTTCTCCAGAAACCAATGTTGAGTCTAGTTTTGTTCAATACGTTAATAGTTTGGCTTTCATAACAGGGAATAAGCTCCTTACATAAAAAAATATTTAGCTGAGGGGCTGTGAATATGTTTAAAGATGAGCATAAAATTTGTGAAAACCTGAGCAAATTGAAAAATCTAATATGAAAATCTTCTAGTTTTCAGGTAGGAAGGTTTTATACCTAGGTAGGTGTAATCAGCTGTGCAAACACATAACATGGAGTAGCTGGTTTTTCTGCAGGAAATGCTGTGAGAGACACTGAAACCATGGCATAAGGGAACAATATAATCGGGCAGCAAGCATCATACTGAGAGAAGGTAAACAGCATTGTAACCGCAAGATGCATGAAGTGATCACTTTCCTTCTTTGGGAAAATGTAAAGTCCTGAGCCTTGTGATCATCTTTGGATGCTACATTGAAGAAAGATGAAGGTCAGTTTCAGTAAGTAGAAAGGACAGAGACAAGAATGATGAAGTGAGAAAACAAGCTGAAAAGGGAAAGCTGAAGCAATCAGCGTTATTTAAGCTGAAGGAGTGAAGGTGGAAGAAATGTAATAATAAAGAGAGATATGCAAAAGGCTGCTGTAAAGAGAAGAGGACAAGTTCCTGTCCAGGTGGATGTGACAAAAAGAAATGGGTTTATACTGCAGTAAGAATGTTCCAGAACACCATCTCTATTTTCCAACATGACAGCAAGGAAGCCCTGGAAAAAATTTGGTGAGGGCTATGGTATCATAAACATGTAAAAAATCTGGATCTTGAGGAGTCCTATTCCAGTCTCTGCACTGAGACAAATCAGTCGTATCAATGTGGTTGCCACAGTTATTTATTTAACCTCCTCTGGGACATCTTCCTGTATCCCAGGCTGTCTATTCTAGGTCTTCATTAAAATTCCCCTTAGGTGCCATTCTTAATGTCTTGCCTTTATCAGTGATGAAAAAGAAGAAGCTTTATGTATTTTGCAAGCAGCAATCCTTATTCACCCCAGCAAAATATTGTCCTTTTGCCTTACTTGAGGTTCCTTAAAAATAGATGAGATAGCTGCAGTAGATACTACCATGGACAGGGAGTTGACCTGTAGGTACCTGCTTAAGGTTCTTTCAACCCACTTGTTTAGGTTTCCTGGATTTGCCAGCAATACCCCTGCATGATGGTAGAAAGTGGTAAGGTGCACTTGTACTGAGGATATGGTGCACAGGACACCAAAGACAGATTTGAAGCTCAGATAACTGAAGCTAAATTACCTTCACATTTCCTACGGATTTTAGCGACAAGTATTTATGCAGAATCCTGGGTGGGCTTGGCCAGCCTGTGCTGAAATCCAAGCTGTTTTGAGACACACGTTCCTGAGTTTTCGAGCTTGTTTCTACACCATCTGCAAGCTTGTCCTTGGATTCTAGTATTGTGATGTACTTGTTGGGGAGTTTTTGTATCAAGATATCGTAATCCAAAGAGCTTGGCCATCTAGAGCCTGCTCTGCTTGTTGTGACACTCAGTGTGAAAACTGTACTCACTGTGAAATTTTTGTATGTTAGATCAGGAAGAAATTTCATGTGAAACATCATTCTTTTATATAATTAAAAAAAATTTAAAAATGTATTAACCTCACTTGCCCTTAACTTCTTTTTGAGTGTTCTGTGAGTCCCAGGGACATGGTTTTTTAGAGGAATTACATTACCTGTCAGTATGTTTATTGAACTGTATGAATGAATCTGCAATACTTGCATGTCCTGAGGGCCTGATGAGGTTGACTGTTTGGTACTCTTTTAGTCAGGGACACGCTCATATCGTGATGAGCAGCTGTATGTATATCAAGTTTTATCTTCCAATCAATATTTGGAATATATGAAGCGTGCATTTGTGCATTTAGTATGGACCCTTATGACTACATGAGAACATGTCCTAAGAGATCTTGTGGAATGTGAAAGGAAGATGAGTGATGTTATCTCTGTCAATGCTGCCAAACATGTAATTTGAGATTGCTATGGTGAAGGCTCTTTTCTGGTTAAGCTCCAGTTTTTGCAGGGTGTAGTTTATGCAATATGTATAGTATATGGGTGTATTTCAGCATTAAAACTGGAACAATTTATTCTCATGTGTAGTTTTCCTCACTTTGTGCATAGAAATCTTTGATGACTGCTCAGGTGGATAAACTAAAGGATGTACCTGAGTGCTTGAGGTATTAGAGCCTCAGTTATTATCATTCTTTGGAAAATGAAACAAGGCCACAAAGAGATCTTGTATAAATTAAAAATGAAACAAAATGAAAAAGTAAATAAGTCAGGAAAAATAATTAGCTGACATATGATCATTTTTAAAAAAATACTTGTTTGTGGAACAAAGTGTAATTAAGCCCTTAGTGAGCATATGGTATGCAAATACTAATGCAGTTTATTAGTATGTATTCAGCAGAATATTTGGGCAGATCATTCACATATACATATAAAAGCGAGCTGAAAACTGGAGTGTGAGAATGAGAGTGGTCTAGGAATGATGAATGTTCATTCTACTGATATTTTTGGTTTTGAAGGAATCCAGCAAAATATAACCTCTGTAAGGGACACAAACCAATTTCATTTTTTAATGAGGGTGCAGGTCTAAGATGAGGGGAGGGTGTAACCAGCTGTTAAGCTAATTAAACCTACCCTCTTTTTTTTAGCAATTTTCTAACATCAAGTACTGAATTAGCTGTAACCACTTATAACAGTTCTGGCTCCAGTTTTCAGTACTGTGTACACCCAGTCATGCTGGAACAGTTCCTCTCTCTCTCTCTCCTTCTGCCTTTTAAGAGAGAGTCCTTTTGAAAGCTTTGTTCCAAGACCTGACTTACTACTTTCTGAGAGAGATTTTGGAGAGCTTTAAAATCTGCACATGCAATTTATTTAACATTGTGGTCAAATTAGGAGTAATTAGAGCAAGAGAAGTTAAAAATCCGTAGTAACTCATAAAGCTAATGTAATCATAGTGTATTTTTTCAAAACTGGGACAGAATATGTTAAAAAAACTAGTCCATTGTTGCACTACCTGGTCAAGACTTCCTAAAATGAGCTTCTAGTGACATTTTTTATTTTGCAAAACTAGTGAGATGGGATGAGTGAAGAGAACATGGAGCAAAGAAAATGAATTTGGATTTGTGTAGTGCACTAATATTTGGAGGGGAAGGAGAAGTGTCTCTGACTTCATGGCACCCTTCATTCCTTACAGCTATGCTGTCTCTGGGGCCACTCAGAGAGCAGAAATGTAAGCACATAACACATTTGTGCAAGATTTCAGTCTCAGGTCACAGGCAGGGGATCGATTCCACCACCGTTTTTTGCAGCAGAAAGTACAACAGAGCACCAAACCCAATAGGATCATAGGAGTCTACTGAGGTATTTGTTAATAACGAATCTTATCCTAATGAACACATTATAGATCCATACAAAGAAGAACATCTACTGCATCTATAGTACTTTAAAAAGTCCATCTGATGGACCTGTTGTGGTAAATGTATTTTTCTTGACCCTAGTATAGCTCTAGTAACACATATAAGCTGAAAACTTATGTTAGTATATATGTTAGTATACGAAATAAGCAAGTTGTCGTTACATTTATGAGATACTCTTGGATCATTATGGTAATGCATTGACCGACAATGTGTGTATTAATTGTTTTGTAATTGTGCATTTAGTGTTTCTTCCATAACCTTGGCTATGGAATATTGTATTGTGAGCTAAGGAATTTGACTGACTTTTTAAACTGGTTTAGTGGGAAATCCCATCTTGAAAGTGACAGTAGTGGGTGAAATAAGACTGCAGAACAAAAATTAAAGGAGCAGAACAACTGCAGAATATTGTCACAATATGGTTCAAATAGTGGGAGAGTGAGGAATGGCTTCTTAATAGGTTTAAATGGTAAAATATTTTTGTACACTGATGAGGGTAAAAATTATTTGCTTTATTGCAGTAATTATAGCACTCACAAGGTTGAAAAAGGTTCATTGCAGACCCTTAGTAGAACTCCAGCAAAAGAGAAATGTAGTTTAAGACACAGAAGTGCGTCATACCTTGCTTTCATCTCAGCTGATGCAAAATTCACTGATGGTGAGAACTTTTCTGATTCTGCTGATACAAACCACATTTGAGCTAATGGAATTGCTCTTTATTTACTGGCAGGATAAGGTCTTTTTGCCCTTTAAGTCATATAAATTGCACCTGAGAAGTTACAGATATTGTGCACCTTCAGATACAAAAAAATCTCTTTTCCTTATGTAAGAGCTAGCAGCACTGAAAGTCATGTTTTGCAGCTGAAAAGACAATACATTAATTTTAGTGCACGAAAATATGTCTCAGTTGCTTTGAAAGGAACAGCTACACTTAAGACTATTATGCTTGACTGTGATGTGTTCCCACTGCAGGACAATTTTCAGCTTTGCGGTTGCCTTTCCAGTTTTTCACTCTGTCTCTGTCCAGAGCTTCTTGAACAAATTAAAGCTGTCTGGTCCATCACCTTTAATTGGGTAAAATGTAGTGCATCTTTCTATATGAAAAAATCACAATTTTGCTATAAATTAAAGATTGATTTTTAAAATTACTGTGGCATTTGGATGTCATTTATTTTTAATGAAAAAATCTTACTTCTGCTATAATATTTCATAAAAAATGAAATATTTTGTGTTTTTGACCTTCCTCTCTCTACCATAACTGAAGTAATTCTGCAAACTATGACTTCTATTAACTTTTTTATATGCTGAGCTGAAAATAACTTTTCACCTATATTAAATTCGTGCCATCATCTCAACAGAGATTTTTATTAGATAGCTAAGATATACAAACAGAAAATTGGTTTAATTACATATTCTCTGTAGATAATTAATTTTTAGGATAAGCCCTGAGTACATCACAAAATATAGTTGTGTTCAGACAAAATAATACGAGCCTCAGCTTTTTTTAATTGAAGTCCACCATGGACTCATGGAGTTGATAATCAGGCTTGAAATTAAGTTACTACATTTTGTAGAAAATCATGTGAAATACATGTATTTTTCAGTGAAATGGTTATTTCTCAGATATCATACCAGCTGAGATCTGAATTGTGGCTGACACATTTCTGGACTCATCTGTGGAGATTGTACATAAATACCACATGTGTTTAGAAAAAGTTACTGTTATATTAAAAATCCATTACTCTTTGTATTTGCATTCTTCAGAGACAACACATACTAGCACTTAAGGTGTTGCTGGCACAATTTCCCTTTTAATGTGAGCATTTCAGATCCAGATTAAAGTTTTCGGGTTTAGTTTCAAGTGTGAACCTACAGTTCTTTTACTGAAAATCTTCAGAAGTCAAATTTCCTTAATTTTAAAGAGAAGATTTTCCTATGCTATAGCTTTGCATGTGTTTAAAAAAGAAAAGGATGGCAAAATAAAGGATTCAGGATGTTGCCATTCAACAACACTAGTTGGCACTTAAAAAAACCACAACCCAAACAGCACATCGGAATGCTAAATTATTATTTCTTTGGAGTATTTTGGAGCACTTTCCATACTTTATAAATGTCATTGCAAGCCCCAGTATTTTACCATATCTCTAATGGTTAAAGGACGTAGGCAGAATAAGGTGTGTAAATAGAAGCGTCATATTTTAAGACTAGTCAGTATGATCAGGAAAAGGTGGTCAAACTGTCAAGTGTACAAGACCTTGTGGTTTGTCTTCAAGGCCTGAAGAAGACATGAGCCTGAAAATTTGTCTAATTTTTCCAGCCGTATGAATTAGTCAAATAAAAGATATCACACGTCTCAATAAACCTGTTCCTGCCTACTGTGAATAGTGAGCTTTTTTATTTTGCTTTTGTTACTCTTCATTATTTATAGAGCTATTTTTCTAAAGAAAATCAAAAGGGAACAGGGAGGAGCAGTATCTTGTTAAACCAGTTGATATAACTTGGGAAAAAACAAACTGAGCAGATTTAAGACATTCCGCTACTTTTGCAGGAGGAGAGAGACACTCTCGTGCGGTGCCTTGACTAGCTTGCAGTTGCACAGGAGCTGGAGGGTCACAAATCCATGGTTACAGGCACACGTTTTCTGCGGCAAGCAGCACAAGCACTGGAAAGGGTAATTCTGCTATGGTGCTGCAATGAACTGTTTAACCTGCATCAAGGCATGGGACATACACCAGTGTGGAGGTCATTGCTGACTGCAATATGAATCTGGAACTAGGTAAAGCTTCACTAACACTTGCTAGTTTTGCTCGGTTCGTTTCTGACTGGTCATACTAAAATTGACACAGGGAGCACATAAGGAGAAAACAAGGGGTACAAGTTGCAGTCTTTGGTAGAGGAATTGAAAGAGACATTGCTACAACGTGAACTTTTCTTGCTATTTGTTTTCCTCTGCATACCTCTGATCTCAGTGGTTTGGCAGATCGAGATGGTCAAGAGGTCTCCTCCATCCTGGGAAACATTCCAGAGAACCATGTCTTAACAGCATCCTTTTATAACAGAAGTTGTCTAATTTATGTATGCCTCACAATGCATCTGGGGTAGATTACTGCTATGTACACCAATTACCTAAAACCTCAATGTATGCAACGTGTGGTCTGGAGGGATTGCATCAGATCTGGATGAGGCACAGGCAATGTCAAAGCTGAACACAGTATGGAGATGATATGTATTTCATGCTCCTCAACCAAAGTGCAAACGTGTATAAAGTTCAGATGCTACAGGCTGAAAAGCACTTAGAGTACTAACCCAACAGTTCTGTACTATGTTTGATTTTAACTAGACAACAAGCCTTAAGAAAAGTGATTCCTTAGAGTAAGCTAGATTCATATGTGACCTTTATATAATATTCTTATAGCTTTGTAGAAAGATTAAAGGCAGTGGATTAAAGCCAAAGACTAAATGGACAGTATTAAAAATGTATGGAAATGTTTGAAGAAGAGTGGCTAGAAAACATCCAAGAGAGGCAAATCTCAGGAGTTTGCAGAGGTAAATTTTCTCCACAGTCAAAATAGGAATGTTTCTTGGAGAAGATTGAAGAAAAAATGCTTATCTACGTAGGGCCAAAGACGTTGAGGCAGACATGGGAAAGACAGCATTGCTCAGCTTTGAAGCTCTTCTGACAATTCTTTTCAGTGCAGAGAACATGGAGACTGACATCTGCAGTGGAGGCTGGTATGTAAAATGAAGGATGTAGAAAGCTGATGTACTACATGGTGAGGGGATTAAGCCCTGCTCTCAGAGATATCTCTATAGATGGCTTTGAGTATCAAATCTGCTGGTTACGTACTCTTTGTGATGGGGAAGAGAAGCAGGAATCATCTGTAAGGCTCACAGAGATCTTGAAACATCTCAGAATTGTTACTTGGTGTGCTTCTTATGGTTCAAACAGAACTACTTTTTCAAGTTTTCTGAATATTTGATACCAGTAAAAAAATTACTTGAAATCAAGAATTGTGAACCTGGACCTCTGTAAAGTTTCTTCTCTTTTTTTCTTTAATGAACAAAATACGGTTGAAAAGTAATATGTTCCCCATGCTTGCTGTGTTTCTTGGTTTATCTGGTCAAAAGGAGTGTAGAAACATGTGGCAACTCTGAGGTGTTAGGTGGCAATTCATCCATTCGAAACTGACCTGACATCCACAAACTCATGTAAAATGGGCAAACAACAAGTAATACTTGTCATTGGTTGAATTAATGAGCCAGATTTAATTAGAAAGTGTTTGTATCCCGTTATTAATTTTCTGAGAAGTTGAATCCTCCTCAAGCTTCTCTTTGTACAGAGAAGACTAAAGAAAAACCATATGCCTATGGGTTTATTTGACTGTTTAAAGAGCGAAAAGTGTTCCTTTTTTTTAATTTTTTTTTTTTCAATACTCCTCTATATTATTTGCCTGATTCCAGGGAATTCCAAGGGCAGGACACATCCTTTAATAAGGCCATGAACTTTATATCGCAGCTAAGACTAGTAATAAACTCTAATACTGATGTTATAAAAGCCTTCTTAAAGCAAGGTTAATAACATAATAGTAGTAAACATCCCAGTCAGCATAAAATGAAATGAAGCCTAGAGTATTTTAAATGCATGGGTCCTGTGAAAAAGGATACCAAGGAGAAGACCTTTTGTTCGTGAGATTCTATATATTAAAAAAATTCAGTTTTCTGCTTGTGTCTCAGTTGAAGGTCACCTGTACATGAGCAAGAAAAAAATAGCTACCATACTTGTCTGCAAAATGCTGGGATTATATGGCAGTGTTTACAATGTTGCAAAAACAATGCTTTAATTGAAGATCAATATCATTTATGAAATTAGAGGAGTTTCATTAAATATCAGACATGTACTGTATTAGTTTCTATTTATTGCTTTTTGTTTCCTTTTTTTTCCCCTCCTGAAAATAATTTGCATGGTGCAGAAAGTGACAGAAATACTATTCTTCTATTTCAGCCATATGATAGAACTAAAATAATCTTCTGAAAATGTCAGAATAGCTAGAAGGCTAGTTTCTGAAGAAGCACTTTCTGTAGAAGATCACCGTTGTGTCCCTCATTCAAAAGGAAGAAACAGAAGGATATCCAAGTTCAGGATCAAATTTACATTTTGGTGGGTCTTGCACTGCTGGCTGGAATTAAGGATGCTTTCCAAAATTGATCCCTCAGTCTTCAATCTGTTTCTCCCATCAGAAGGCATTTCTAGAGGGAGTGTGTGCAGAATATTTGAACTAGAAAGAAAACCCAAAAATACCAATTTTCAGACAAATAAGCACTTCAATTGTTTTCAACCATGAACACCAATTTCTTCCATTCGTCAAAATTATAAAGGTTATTTGAATGTTTTCAACACAATTTCTTTTTTCTGAGAAGGCAAAAAATAAGAATCATCATGTCATTCATCGGAGAGTAGCCCATCATTTGCCTGTCATTTCTTAAACAGGTTAGATCTAGGCTGATTCTGATGAAAATACAGGAAATCTAATAAAAGATGTAGAATGCAATAAATTCTTTTCTTAACCTTCTGGAATGGGGCTTTTCTACCTCTTTGTTTAACATTTTTTTCAAATTGTTTGCCTTCAAAAACTCACTAATTTCCTCTCCCCACAAAAAAATCCCTTACGAGTTTCATAATATAGCACCATGTTCTAGCACCATGTAAAACCTGATTGAGCTGAAGAGTGTTAAAGTAGTTTAAACCTGCATATGACAAATGTTTTCCAGCTAGTCAGAAGAGAACAAGTTATATGAAAATCACATGATAAACCTTTTTTCTAAAAGTTAATAAAGTTTTTCAGCTGGTGCTTTGGATTTGTCAAGAAAGTTTCCTTTTTGACTTCAAAACCTCTTAAAAAATATACTACTTTTGAAATATTGTATGTGTTATCATTTTATTTTACAAAGAAGCTTGTTATTCAAAATATAACTGACCATGCTGGACATGAAAATTCAGCTAATACTAAAGAATAAACCAGCATAACACCACCTGTTATATACCTTTTTTTGGCTTGTCCTTAGAACGCAACAACTACAGAAATGTAAGCAGCTGTTAGGACATCATAGTAGTTTGATATAATACTAAATGACAAACTCTCTAACAAAGGATGACTGTATTTTCACAGTGAAGAGCTAAATAAAAGACAAATAATAATTTATTGAAGTAGAATCATGCGGCTATTTTTCAGAATACTTCCATTTATGAGGATCTTTATCAGGGAGTGTAGTGAGAGGACAAGGGGTAACGGGTATAAGCTGGAAGAGGGTAAATTTAGACTAGACATCAGGAAGAAGTTTTTCACTGTGAGGGTGGTGAGACACTGGAACATGTTGCCCAGAGAAGCTGTGGATACCCAATCCCTGGAGGTGTTCAAGGCCAGGCTGGATGAGGGTTTGAGCACCTGGTCTAGTGGAGGGTGTCCCTGCCCATAGCAGGGGGGTTGGAACTTGATGATCTTTGAGGTCCTTTCCAACCCAAACCATTCTATGATTCTATGGTTCTATGTGGCCAGCTTTTTTTATTTTATTTTTTTGTACAAGGTTTTCCACTCATAATCGATCACTGTAACACCCAAAAGCCTTCTTATTCTCTAGCGTGGTTACTAATTTAGAGGATTTGCTTTTTCCCTCAGCCCAATATTCATTTACTAGTCTCTACATGTTCAGCTCTTGAGTAAAGTGACTAATACAATACCTAGAGGTATATAGACAAAAATGCTAAATATAAATTGAAAGGTCTTATTATCTCTCCATGTATCACTGGTGCTGCTATCTTTGGAAAACTGTCCCCACTTCAGTGTCCAGAGTT
>NW_010139019.1:23478-76218 GCF_000699245.1 Pterocles gutturalis
GAGTGGAGATCCTCCCTGACAGAAGCATTATCAGTGGGCTGCTTGTAATGTAAGAAGCATTTAGGAATCTGAGTGGCTCACATCACTTCATGTGGTGTAAACTTAGACCTGACAAAGAGAATTGCTTTCTGCAACATAAAGGGGAAAAGGTGAGTCTGCTGTTCCCTTTGACTTCAAAAGAAACTAGACTTCATTCAGCAACCTGGAATTAGGCCCATAAATATAAAATGAAATATGCTTAAGGAGGACAAAGTGAACTAAAAAGATTAAAAGATTAGCACTCACTGTTGCAAAACCCACAAAGGCGTCAAAAGTGATTCTCATTGTTCTCTGCCTGGCAGTAACAGTAGCAGATGCTGAGGGAATTAATAAGAAACCAAAGCAAGTACAGCTTGCTCTTTCATTCCGAATGGTCTCTTTATGTGTGAGGATCAGTGGGTGAGGGACTTCCTGAATTTGCAACAGAATTTGCAACAATGATGTGTCATTTTGGTTTTGAAGCCATATATACCTTTGGCATCTGCAACATGCAGTGGCAGTGAATTCTGTGCATTATTCTGTATCTTATTCTTTACAAAATAACTATGCAGTTTTTTGAAATGAATGTTCTCTTTTTTGCTTTTAAAACCTCTCTCTGTTTCTTGTATTTGGAGGCCCCTAGTTCTTCTGTTTTATTAGAAATACTAAACAGATTTTCTCCACTCATACTATTGGCATCTCTGAATATTTTATATATCCATTCACCTTCTGTCTGTTCCTCCCCCCGCCCCCATACTGTAGAATCCAAGAATATTAACTTCCATCGCATATGGAGATAATTCTGGATCTCTGATCATCCTTTTCTGTACTGGTCCTTGTTCTGCTGCATAATTATTCAGACTGAGTGGCCAACATTGTGGTCAGTGGCAAAAATACTGGTTCTTTGTGGTTTTATGCATAATGTAGTAGTGTAAGACTTTCTGTTTTGTTCTCTATTATTTTCCAAATAATTCCTTATGTTCTACTTGTCTTTTTGGTGCCACTGAACACTGAGTTGATTATTCCAAAGGATGACCCACAAAGACTCCAAGATTACTTTTCTGCATTGAAATATCTAATTTAAAGTCCACAGCTGTGTTTATGTATGGGTAGTGTTGTAATGTTCAATATGTATTATTTTACATTTATCAAGACTGGTTTTATTCTGACATTTTAATTCTTCATCATTTGGTATTGGTAACAGTTTCTACAGGTCTTCAACCAATGATAGTTTTGAGTATCCTGAACTAGTTACGAGTAAATTTTTGCACTTCACTTATGAAGTTATTGAAAGAATTTCTATAGGATTGAGGTGCTATAGAAGGAAACCAATGCTGTAAAATGTTCGAAATACATAGACACATGTTGAAAATACCATCAGAAGATCATGGTAAATGCCTCCTGCAAATCTACAATGTTATCATTCGCAAGTGTCCAATCCTGTTACGTTGGCCCTTACTCAGCCTTTCCAAGCCTTTGACAGATGATTTTCTAGTTCTTCCTACTGGTTAGGTCCCTATATTGTTGCAGGATTATTTTCAGAAAAAAAAAAAATGATGCAGTGGGGAAAAAATAAAAAAAAAATCTTGCTTTTATAGGTGCTCGTGCTATTCCTGTTTCTTTCCCTGGAAGAAAAAAATAATATTCCATAGAGGAGACAGAAATCAATGCAAGAATTTACCACCAAGTAGAGGTGAATTTTCTAGGAAGTAAGGATGAATCTGATGGACTGGAGGAATGACCACGGCAGGCTCACTTTGAAGTTTGGATGGTAAAAATATTTCATGAACATCTCAAAATAATTTTTGGTTATGGTGTCTGCCCTTCTCTGAGATAGCAACTGAGCTTTGGCTAATGTCAATGACATAGTATTCAGAGGTCCATACACTGAGGTGACCACAGAATATATTGCACAACTGGCTGTATCTTGAATTATTCGCTAGTTCTTCTAGAAATATATTAGGATGCACCCCTCAGTGCCTCTCAGAGGGAGCAAAGAGATGCAAGGAAGAAGAGGGAAGGAAACATGCTATGGTACTGTGAATAGCTGTCGAGACTTGCTAAGTCCCAGCTCAGAGTTTGAAAAGCTATATCCCTATATAGGATCCAGTGAAAAGGTATGTACTATTTTAAAGAGACTGGAGCAGAAAAAGAGTTATCTGTGACCATCCGAGGCAGAAGTTTTATAGAGAAATTGATGGGCATAGTATCAGAAAAATACTGTGTTAGCTATTCTAATGTGTCCTTGGTTTTCTACTTTTACTGTAAGATTTCAGCTAACTGAGGGTTTCTCATATATTGCTGACACCACATATTCTGAAATTAAGTATGACACTTGAGAATCTGAAATCGCTTACAGTGCTATGAACTGTTTCTTTTCTTTTACTCAACCTCTGGATGTTTTTGAACCTATGTGATAATTTCATGTTCAAAACTCAGCCTTAAATACAGGTACAAAGTACAGCCTCATTGATTTCTGGATGCTGGAGGACTTTTGTCGTTCTCTGTTGTTCTAGGAGTAAGAGAAACTGTCAGGTCTCTACACAGAAAGTCAGAGATTAAGAATTTTTACTACTTCGCTGATTTTACTTCCTTTAACTTCCTAAATTCTGGGAAGCAACCACCACCTTTGCCTTTCCTGGTCTCTGTCAGTGCTCCTTCCTGCTTCATTTTCCTCCATTTTAGCCAAAACATTTTTTTTTCAAATATTTCCCCTTTTTTCCAGAGGGGAAACAAGCAATGTAAAAGTAAACAGTTACAGAAAATCAAGGTTCAGCCCCAGCCCTGAATACATACTTGGGCAGACAACCAAAACAGAGAACCTTCCAAACACAGTCACTTGACTTCCAGGTGAATCATGCTATTTCTGTTGGGAAGACCAACCCATTTTGTTTTCAGTACTTTTCTGTATACTGAATTGAAATGACTAACTTTTCTCTCTGTGCAGTGAGCACTATTGTTTGAGATAGATAAGAAAATATTTAAGCAAATCTTTTGATAAAATGTCAAGTGCTATACTGTATGAAGTGAAAGGAGAAAGCTTCTTTTAAGAAATTCACATAGAATATAGGTAAGAATCACAATCAATCTAAATTTCATTTCCCTTTACAACAATTTTAGTATTTTATCTTCTAATATGAAAATTAAAAGTATTCCTTTAATGCATTTTTCTTTAAAATAGAAATTATATTTGTGTCCACTCTCAAAGGTGAAAGCCAATGGTGCTCCAAGTTTCTGCACATTCCCGAGTTCCCTATTTTTGTCTTGACAAACAATGCCCCCATAACTTAAAGATTTTTATACATAAGGGCTGTGGAGAATGGTGTGAAAACAGGTTTGTAGATTAGAGAGTTAGTGGCAGCCTTTGGACAGATGAAAATTATTAAAAAGAACTGATGAACTTCACAGTGAGTTTTTCTTGCCAGATCATTCTCAAACCAGTAATGAAGTTACAGCCTAGTTAAGCTTATCCCTTTTCTTTCCACCTGCATGGCTGGAGCACAGAACCGGAACAGCTTGACATGCAGGTTTTTTAGAAACTGACCCTCCACTGTGGATCATCCTTTTATTCTCTGGCATGTCTTTGGTGTTATTCTTGTGTTCCTAGTGCTGGTGCAGAAAACAGCGAAATCTCCATGTCCCTTCAGTCCAATCTTTGCAGAAGTCTAGTCTGACATTAGATATAACCATAGGTGCAGAAAGCTGTTTTGACTATAGTCAAAAACATTTGTTTTCAAGACTTCTCTCTTGTATGTGTAAGAGATTAGGGGAGGAAAGCACATTGAAACGAAAAAACAAACATGGAAAACAAGAATTAAACAAAAATTCAATCTCATAAAAATTTAAACCAGTTTAACTCATATTTAGGGGAATATTTATGTTAGAAAAAAAATAGCAAAAACTCAAAAGGCATTTATTTAAATAACCATCCTTTCAAGACGTTAGATCAACATATGCTGACAAGAGGCTTGTGTTGTGGTTTTTGTAGTATTCTTAGCCTAATTAACAAATGCATTACTGGCACAAGTGAGCCTGGAACAATTGCTAGTCAGAACACTCAGAGAGAAGCCACCAGGGAACACTGGATAGCAATAAAAAGCAATGGCTGCTTATTTTTAATTCTTCAGAGGGCTAATTCAAACAGCAAATGTAATTACAATTCTGTAAATAGAACACCCGAAAGCACTCCTTCTGGCATTAGTATGCATATCTTTGATATTTGTTTAACAAATGATCAAGTAGCCCTTTCCCTATGTTGCTTCGTATTTAAGGGGCTTGCAAATTTGAAAAGCAATGCTGAAAATACCATATAGCTGTGTAGTCTTTCACTTTCAAATGCATTGGAAAATCACTGATTTGTCTAGAAAGAGTATGTTACTATCTACTTCAGGTACAATAAGCAAAAGAGGTAGGTTCGCGAATACCTTTTGTGTTGTGTTCCTTTATTTGAAGACCAGACTCTGATTATGTTAGAGTTTGATAAAGCCAAAATTATTTCAAAAGGAAATTATAGCATTTGAACATCTAAATGCTAAAGTAAATGATCTGTGTTCCTGCTCTACTTTCACTTAGCACAAAACCAAGAGTCAAAACAGAAAGAAAACTTTCCTGTCCTTCAAACATGTCATGCTTTCCCATTATCTTACATACTGAGTGTCTCAGCAGGATGTTATCCTACTTTGTAGTATTTTGTGCAGCAAGCAGGCTTGCTGTGGTAGGTTAATTCAGAGAAGAGCAAAAGTGGTTAAGGCACAACCTGATCATAAACTAATAATGTTCAATGGACTGTGACTGTGAGAGATGCTATTGGTGTTTCAGGTCAGGATAATCCCTAGATTCTGTTTAATTTCAAAAATGGCAGCCATATATTTCATGTGCAAGTAGAAGAACACAGAAGCCTTGTGGAGGGTTGAAAGCTCTTAGAGAGATGAAGGCAAATACCGGAGGGATAAAAAGGGGAAATGAGTAATAGTAAGGCCAAAGCGAGGTAAACTATCCTACCATCTGTAGGTGAGTACTTTATAAACACAGTAAAATTAGCAACATGATTCTTATTGTAAAGATTCATATGATCAAAAATATCAAATTCTGGATAAGGTATTCCTAGTTTTCTTCTGACTTTGAGAGTTAATTGACAGGTTTTTTTCACTGGTCAAATGGGTGTCCAAGGAACAGTATTTGCTGTCATTAAGATGCAAAGGGAAAAGCATCTTTAAAAGTTCTTTCTGTGATGCCTCCAACCTCCCTGTCTGCCCTAGTTTCATCGTTTCAGTTGGTTTTTAGGAAAGAGAAGCCACTGTTTGGCTACCAAAATCCATATTTATCAACTCTTTTAATTTCATTATTGCTCAACAGACAGTGCTCAACATCAACTTGGAAAGACAACGCTACATTCTCCACTGTTAAAGTCATACCACATTATTTGTGCAGCAGGCACAAATATCTGGCTTGTGTTTCTAATATTTTTTAAAAAGTCAGTCTTACTGTGGGAAGGTATTTACATTTCTTCGTTTACAACAGAGAGGAAAGCTCTGTAATTTGCCTGCTTCCAGTTTGCTTTAAAAGCACTTGTTCTTTCAAAGTGGTGTGGTGGGGCAGAAGGGAGGCTGACTGCTTGTTTGTCCTCACTAGTGTGCTTTACTTCTGCACAGGCCTTCACAAGAGAAGGAAGGACTGCTCTTTCATGACAAGAAAGAGTCTACTCTGTCAGTTGGGCTTTGGGAACGCAGTGTGGGCCAAGGTGAGAGGGTGACATCTCGGGATACCTGGTTTTGTTACTCAGGCAAGCCATCTTCAGAGCATGCACTGCCTTAGTTGCTACCCTGAGGCCACACTGTGTACAAGATAGCTCTGTTCAATGATTTTGCGTACACACCAAACCAATGCACGTTAAAAATAGCCCTTTCAAAGGTTATTTGTAACTCAGATAATTTCAGAGAACTGATTTACAGTGGTGGCCTCTAAAACTGTTGTCCGGGCTCTGCTGAGTGCACAGTGAACTAGTGTGTGAGAACAACTGTTTGGGAAAAAGAACCTTTTAATTTGGCTTTGCTGCCAAAGTCAATACATCTTGTACTTATGTCCTGAGACAGACAGCAAACAGGGTGCTTGTATCATGAAAACAATCAGGGAGGCTTCTGAAAGGAAAAGGAGTCCTGGCTGCAACTCCCAGCCCAAAGGCTCAAAGGTGACAGATGGCAAGAGGCTTCCCTAGGGAATGTGTGGGACCATGGTAGCTGAAGAAGCCAACAAAAAGAGCAGAGGGGAAAGTCAATTCCAAAAAAGACAGTGCATAGACTTATTTTTCTAATCTTCATTTCACCTGCTTGGCTTTTTCCCAGCTGATCTGAATATTCCCTGTCGGAAGTATCACCTTATTCTGGGTTTTGGTTTTTGGGTTGGTTTTTTGGTGGTGTGGGGTGTTGGTTTTTTTTTGTTTTGTTTTGTTTTTTTTTTTTGTTGTTGTTTGTTTGTTTTTTTTTTTTCCTGAAAGGCTCAAGCTTTGGAGGCTTGCAGTACACCCATGATGGAGGGAAGACGGGGGCAGATTCCACCTCTCCATTGTGATCAGCATATCTCCTCACAGGGGACTGCAAGAGCTCATGAAGGCTGAATGTGAAGAGAGCATTTAGTCTGCAGCAAAAGCTAACTTTGTAATGGAGAGGCCAGCAAGTGTCTGAGCTCAATACAGGCAACTAATTAGTACAGCTTTATCAGAGCAGCGCCAAGTCTACAATGTAATATTACTTTCAGTTGTAAAACTAAAACAGCAAGACTGTTGGGTTAGCATCAGAGACAAGGCTCCTGTACCCACCTCCCAGGGACAACATTTTTGAAATTAGGGGAAGTCATATCAAGAGCATCTAATCCCTTTTCTAACTTCAGGATTTTGTCTTTAAGCTCTAGTGAAAAACTGTGTGTTCCCCAACTTGTCTTGCCATAGGGTTGAAGACGCTATGTGGGATTATTGCAGTGTCTTGTGAGTTCAGACCCATCTCCCCAGGTTGTGTTACAGCAGGAAATGGGGATGGTGGTCAGAGACTGTCCATCAACTGAACAGTGGTGAAAGGTGTCACTCAGTGTGTGAAAGACAGGGAGTCAATTCGGTCTTGACAGCATTTGAGTCTACTAGTTCCAGCTCTCAAATGAATGGTTTAACTACCCTGAAGGAAAGACTCTGGAGGTTCAATTTGTTTATTTTAATATTTCCCATCTGTTCCATTTTGCATAAAGTAATAAATCGTTATTGTGTGTAATTCTACAGAGTAGTGGATACAGCAGATAACACTGTTCTAACTCCTGCTTAAATCACTGACATATAATGCTTTCACTGATGAGTGGATGTTTAACAACTAAGTGCCTCCACTCTATGCATTAACTCAAATATCGCCACTTGTGTCTGGATCTTACAAAATCAAGGGATTTGTTTAGATCCGACCTTAGCACCAAGTAAAGTAAGCAGTGGGATCTGTAAGAGCTGGAACTAGGTTTTGTCAGAATACAAAGTAGGACAACGAAAATTTGTCAGTAATGACATACAGGAACATAGACTAGATGGGCAAAAAGAGTAAGAAATTACAAGAGAATTACAAAGAAACCTCTTCCAGTGCCTGCCATATCATGACAGGGCATCTTGTCTCCTTCCTGTTTGGTCTGATTCTAACAGGATTTCAGTGGAGTCCTCACTTGCAACCAGTTCTGTGCAGTTTCCTCTGGTCCTTATGAAAAGTCTTGCCTATCCCTCCACCTCCTCTAAGGTCTAGGTATGCATCAGATGCTTTCTCTCTTTATGTCCCCCCTAACCTCTTAAAAATTATTTTCTTTACTTACACTTTCAGAATTTTCCTCTTACACAGAATACTGTAGATAGGCAGCTTTCCCCTCTTCCACACAGTCATGGCCTTTCGAATTTGCTGAAGTGAACATGTAGTGAGCAGCAAACAAATAACCCTGTCTCATTGTTGCTTCTGATTTCTTTTGTTACTGCAGTCAGTAACTCTTTAGAGGGTAAAACTACTTTTCCCCCAGCATGCAATCTGGCCACAGGTGTGGTTACTACTTTTTTTCAACCTAGCCTGACTTCCTGGGATCTGGTTCTCTGAATGTCTTCTCTTGTCTGTCACAGTCACCACAGGAGAAAAAATGTAAGACTGAAGTACTCTGTCCTGTTGTCCTTTTCTAGCAGCACTAGTAGTGCTGTTTGGCCCTAGACATGCTTCTGCTTCCCTTGGCCCAGATGGATACTCTGATGCCATAGAGCTCACCACAAACTGCAAAACCTGGCTGGTCCTAAGCTTGGTGCTACTGGCGTCTGAGCTACCCCCTTCAAAGCTGGGTTGTTGGGGTAGATTTGGAAGCTCAATCATGCTCAGGTTTTCCATGTGGTTCCATGTTCAATTGTATAGGATCAATATTTTCAATCAGTTTCCTGAAGTTTTGTTTTAGGACTTTTTTTCCTCTTCTCTTGCAAATATATATTAAAAGTTTTATTTAGTTTTTAAGGCTTGCCATTTTAAGAAAACATTTCCAAAAATTTCAACCAGGGACTTGTCTTGAACAAGAGTTTATGAAAAACAAGACAGAGCTTAGCTTTCAGGTTCTTTTTTAACATTTAATAACTGAATATGGAAAGGTTTTTGTTATTTTTGCTAAAATCAAGTATAACTATATGTTTTAAAGATGAATTCCAAAGCCTTGGTAAATACTGAGATAAACAGTCAACTTCATATTAAAGATACATTGTCTGAGGAATAATATACAATGTTCAAAAGCTCATTGTACATTTAATTCATCAATATGAGTGGGAATAAATAAAAGCATACATGTCAAGACAGAATTGTGCTGTTTCAATATTTCCACTAGTTCCTATTTTACACAAAAGCACAGTTATATTTTCAGATGTTTGTGAACAATTCATAGATCCACAGCACAATATTTTATGCTGACATTTTATATTTTTTTTTATCTGAGGAGAAATGTGACAAGTATGTGATGTCAGGTAATAAACCTGTTTTTACAGAGCAGCAGCTTAATATGCAGATGTGACACTTTTGAACCTTTTGCTTAGAATCAACTGTAAGCTTTTCTTTATATGGGCTTACTTTCTTTTATAAATTATTCTATTAGTTTAGAACTTGGGTTCTTGGGATGACATAAACTGGAGTTAAACTACTTCAAACATAGCTCTTAGGATTCCTCATGAAGCACAAACAATCCCAACTTCTGAGCAAGTCTGCATGGCTTCCTTCTGGAGCCAAATCAGAAAACAATGGTCTGCTATACTTTGTTTTTAACCTTTGCAATTAAAATGCGAAATGATAACCAGCAGAAAATAAGCATGGTTTCTCATGCCTAAGATTGTGTTCCTTGCTTCACTGCGGACTTTTTAATCTACAAAGTTTTGTTTGTGTCTAATGTGGTGAGACACTGGAACAGGTTGCCTGGAGAAGTTGTGGATGCCCCATCCCTGGAGGTGTTCAAGGCAAGGCTGGATGAAGCTTTGAGCAACCTGGTCTGGTGGAAGGTGTCCCTGCCCATGGCAGGTGGGTTGGGACTAGATGATCTTGGGTACCTTCCAACCCAAACCATTCTATGATTCTATGATTCTATCAAACATTTTACCCTTGAAAAACATTAAATACCTTAGCAGACGTTGAAAATCCCTAACTATCTTTGGCTTGCTGAGTCTAGTAAAATTGAATGAATTTTTTTTTTTCATATTTATTTCCTAATTTAAAGTTTGAAGTTGCCTATATATATTTGGAGCAGCAGGAAGTTTAATTATCCTTTACAGAAAAGACAACCTACGCATCTGGAGGAAAGGGAAAAAAGACTTAGAGGGGACGTTCATCCCTCATTGGAGAGATGCCACAGTGATACAAAAGGATTTAAGAGGTGTGGTGCCTGAACTTAACTATATGTGTGCTATAGTCACAAAAGTTTCAGGTTTGGGAATGACTGTCTGTGTTCCTTCGTGGGGATATTTCTCTACCACAAGAAAAGGCAACCATATAAAAGAGTTGCTCTACTTGCACATAAGTTCTTTCAGGGCAAAAGAGGTCTTTGCAGCTGTGGTTCCACAATACTCGGGTGTGAGGTAGGATTTAGGGAAATTCACCTTCATGGTATTGCTGTCAGAGTGTTGAAAAGAAGCTGTTGCAGCTGGGGGCTGGCTCTGGCCTGCCTGGGCACCTCTGCCCATCGTCAACAGTGGGGGAGCTGCCTGGGGTTGCACCGGGGCTGAGCTGGCCCTGAGCCTCTTCAGCCAAACCCGAAGAAGAATGAAGTGTTTTAGAGTGGGCACAGCTGGAAGGATGCTCACACTCTCTTAAAATGCTAAGACCACAAGGGAGGGATGTTGTGGTCAAGGGTTCTGGTCACTCCCGGGTGATTGTCCAGGAGAGCTGCGTGTTAGCTCACAGCAGAGGTGTGTAAAGGGAGCATTGCACAAACCCCCAAAGGCAGTAGCTGTCCATTTGTTATGCTTCTTGCTGGAGTAGCCATGGGTTTGTTCCTGTGCATCAGGAGGAAAGGAAGGATGTAAACAGAGGGCTGCTAACTGAGACGGATCAGCCTTCTCTCTTCCTCTTTTCTTCAGGAATGGCTTATCTCCCATTAATAAGGATGCTATCCATACTGGTGTCATTGGGGATCATACATATTTGTGAAAGTTTATCCCACTAATTTAACCAGACACATACAATCTCTGTGGAAAACAAGGACAGAGTTTTTTGGATTTTGTTTAATGACCCGCATGCTTTTGCACATCCTTAATACGTGCCACAGTAAATGAAATATGTGCCACAGTAAATGATCTGATTTTCAAAGTACTCAACACATCCTCAGGTTTATGACCAAGACTATCTTGAACTAGTTGCATTGCAAAAAGCAAGGTGCTTTCCCCCCCTTTTTTTCTTTTCAAAACAATAAAAAACAGCTGTTGGCTCTGTGACAATTGTAAGACTGTTTCAAGAATCATGATTCTTAATGGTTTTTACATTTCATTTTTCATTTTTCTGAGTGTTTGAGGTTTTGAGCTTTTTTAAGACTTCATTTCCATCCAACTCTTTTCTCTTTTTTTTTACACAAAAGCTGTGATTTGTCTCATCATCTCATAACTAGAATATCCTGGTGTCCCATATACTATCCCTTAACTATGAGATACTAAATATCATGAGATGTCAAGAAATGGCAAATCTGAAGCTTTCTTTTTCCTCTGGACGATGGTGATCCTGCATAGGGTCACTCTCATGAATGGCAGAGTGTTTGGAAAGACTAAAAGATTCGTATAAAAAAACATTTTCTCTTCTACATTTCTTTCCATGTTTCTCTAAGCACTCTCTACAAGTATCTGATAAGAAAAAGATCTCCTTTCCTACACTGATATAGAAAATTTAAGAAAGACAAGAGGAAGTATGTGGTCCTTGGAGCATCTGACTTGATCGTGCTCCAAAGCACAAAGTTACGCACAATGATGAGAAGTGAAGAAACACTACTGATAACAGAGTACAGAGTCAGCATGCTCAGTGGTGGTAAACTCAGAAGCCACATGGAGCAGGTGAAGAGTGAAATGTTCACTGTCTCCTGTTGAAGATTTGGAGGGCATCAAACAAGCAGGTAGCTGGTTCAAAACAGACAAGGTGTTTCTTTTGCAGCGCAGAGTTAAATGTAGAACAGATTGCTGCAGGAAACTACTAATGCTGTTCACACTTGATACCAAGAATCAGGTAGAAAAACTCATAGTAGAAAAGTCCATCTAGATTAACCATATACAAAGTTAATTCATCCAGCTTAGGAAACCCCCAGATCTCAAGACCACTGTAAGCCTGTAGCTACATGATCTCTAAAGTTTAGGAAGCCCTTGTTTGTTTCCCCAAAAGCTGGAGGCCTTGTAGACTTACCTAGGAACACACAGTTTGATTTCCCTGAGGATGACTAGGCTGAATGGGTTTTCCACGGGACCTAGTGTGGACATTCTTACAACATTTAACAGAATGCTTATGAAACATTTCATTATGTATCCCAGGTCAAAGGAGCATGACTGGTGTTGACTCTTCTTTCTGCTTTTTTTCAGGGCCAGATTTTGCTGTCACTCTATTTTTTCTTATCTTTTCAAAATAAAATTTGCATTGTGTCCAGCCATCCTGAAGTTTCCTCCCTCGTGGACTAGCAGGGGACTCCTGGTCCATGCAGAAACAAAGTTGCACTTAAAGAATATCTCGTCACTTCTCCCTCATCAAGTATATAGCAGCTCTCCTTCTGTTTTGTCATTGCCAAATAACATGTAGGTGACATGGAAGGAGTAAAGTGAGGAGGCACACACAGAAATAAACTTCTTGTGCAGCATGAGAAATTTCACTCATCCTTCCCCAACCATCAAAATAAGAAAAGAGCATGTAGAGGACAAGTTGGCATTTGGTGCAATCTTTAAATTGCGAATTCCACAGTTATGATTTCCTTCGACTCTGGGTGCATGCTTATTGAAAAGAAGTGAGAAATCCTGTATTCAAAATGAAAAAGTAAAATTCCATATAAGATATTACTACCCTGAGAGGCAGAATGGAAGCAGGAAGGAAAATTGAAAGAGAGAGAAAAAAAAGACCACATGGTAAAATTATATGAAATTATATGAAGTTTATTTTTGTCTGACACCTATTAATCTACATGAATTTGGCATACAGACCCCCTAGGGTATAACTTCTTAGTTACTCTGCTGCTTGGTACCACAGCAGCTAGCAAAAATGACAGAAAACCTAAACCATAGATCAGTCTCACAGCTACAGTACTTGGATAAACACAAGGAAGATGAAGGGTTGGAAATGATTTTTCTTGTACGTGCTGGTTAAATTGATTTATATCTATGTGACACTGAAACTCTGTTTTAAAACTAATGATTGTGGCTTCGCATAAAATAGTTGATATTCTGACCAACATCATAAGGGCCTCCTTCAGTCCTTAGCAAACAGAAATAAAAATGACCCCAGGAGCTAGCAGCCTGCACTGAAGTGCTGAATCAATGACATCTTCTTTGTCCAATTTTTTTGTTGTTGTTGTTGTTAAAAAAACTGCATTTAAGCTTTCCCCCCCCTTTTTTTTTTTTTTTTTTTTTTTTAAATAATGCTTGAGGACAAACTCTTCTACCCCTTCTTCTTTTGAATGTTGCTGATGTACCAAGTTCTTTCCAAGCTCCAATAACAGGTCACTACAATATAACTGGCTGGGCTTGGCTGCCAATCTATAATGTTCTTGGCCATGATTAATCTGATAAATAATAAATATATCAATCTAGTCTTTTAGACAAGGACAAATTCTTACCAGCGGGGAGGCACGAGGCCTCTTTTACAGCTGCCTGTAGTGCTGGAATTAATTATTTAATGCTTAATTCTTCAGGAAATGAGAAAGTTTTGATTAATGTTGTCCAGTGTCATTTCTTGCTTGTTTGATATGTGTCAGATAATCTTTCCTCAGCAGTCGCTCTGAAGAAGCCAGAGGCTACTGTCACTGGGATCAGACACTGAATTTCTAGAGATTAATTGAAGTGAAAATTTAGAGAAATGCACCATAAGTGCTTGCCCAAGATAACCTTTCACAGGCTAAATTTAGCTTCCTTTGGTAATGTTAGCCTCCTATTGCCCTTGTGTAAAACATTTATTTTTAATGTTGTGAGAAACCTATTTTTTCCTTTTGGATTTTTTTTCCCTTTTTTTCCTAACTCCATGTATGTCAGCATGATTAAAATATTTAGGGATTGATTCTCCTCCCATTTACCCCACTATAATTTTTCAGCTTCCACAAGGAACAACATAATGTTTCTTAATTTATTACAGAAGTGGATGGGTAGCTAGAGTTGAGCCGTAATATTAGAACTAGGTAAAAGGTATCAACACTACCTGCAGATTGTGTTAGCTTAAGCTCTGCAATGAAGTCTGAATGCTAGAGGCTTGTTTGTCTTGCTATTTGTGCCAAGGTAATTCAACTAGCCTCATCAGATATGCTGATTACATATATTAGTGTGAATTAGAAAGGCATCACTCCTGCACTCACCAAATGTTTTGTGCAAGTTGAGGTTTTCATTGCAATACCTAGATGTTTGGGGACATTCTTCTAGTTTCTTTACACAGCTACACATTTATTTTTTAATCTGGTCCTCAGCTTGTCTGAAGAATATTTCTGTGTAGGTTGAAATTGTAATGTATGAAAGAAAAACAGACGTTTTCCTTCTCCTTAAATTTGTCTGAGTATGAAATTAAGAGACTGATGCTCTATATGCAAGTTGTATGCTTCACGAATCCTATTTCTCCTCCTTTCTCCAAATTTGTCAGTGCAATGTAGTCTTGAAGAAAGACTCCCATCAAAACAGAGCACCTGATACTATTGTGACTGCTGTGAGCACTAAGACAAACGGCTCTACTCAGCACTGGTGAGGCCATGCCTGGAGCTCTGTGTCCAGTTCTAGGCTCCTCTGTACTAGAGAGACATAGACATACTGAAGAGAGCTCAAGAAAGGGCCACTAAGATGATGAAGGGACTGGAGCATCTCTCCTGTGAGGAGATGCTGATAGAGCTGAGACTCTCCAGCCTGGAGATGAGAAAGCTCAGGGAGGAGCTCATCAATGTATATAAATACCTGAAGAGAAGGTGCAAAGAGAACAGAGCCAGGCTCTTTTCAGTGATGCCCAGTGACAGGACCGGAGGCCGTGGGCACAAACTGAAACAGAACAGGCTCTGTGTGAACCCAAGGAAAAATGTATTTACAGTGAGGGTGACCGAGCCCTGGCACAGGTTGCCCAGGAAAGTTGCAAAGTCTGCATCCTTGGAGATACTCAAAAACCATCTAGACATGGTCCTGGGCAACTGTCTTTATGTGGCTCTGCTTGAGCAAGAACCAGATGATCTCCAGAGGTCCCTTCCCACTTCAAACATTCTGTGAACTAATTGGTGAACTGCTGCTATAACCTAACTTCTATGCTCCTAATTTATTACAGAGCCATGTTTTCAGTATGATTTAAGAGTTTTCATTAGTGATGCTGGGGCTATTTCATTAACACATTTGTCCATCCAGGTGCTGCACTATTTAGATCTAAGTGGTAGGATGAAGGAGTGAAATGTTTAAAACATATCCATAAATAATCTACAAGTATTTCTAAACATGAAGAAGTATCGAACTAAAATGTGTTGACCTAGGCACCTTCACAGCTTTTGGCCAAATGTGGAGCGCTCTTTTGTCTGGCCTGGCAAGGAGAGGAAACAAATAAACCCTAGAATGGTATTACCTGTCTAGGAAAAAAATATTCCAAACTCAATAATTTTATTCCTTTTATTAAAAAAAAAGCAAACACAAAACCAACCAACCCACTGCTACGAGGAATTTCTAGTTAAAGAGTAAAATATTTTAAAATGTTATTGAATTTTGTTTCTTTAATTTTGTTTTCAATATCAGCTGTTTTAAACTGTATGGGAGTCAGGAATCTTAGAACTGTAAGATAGATTACTAAGCAGGTGATTGAATTATAAACATATGATTAATTGCATAAGGTTTTGAAAAATACATTTACCGGTTCTTTCAATTATCACATGGGAATCACGCACATTTGCACATACACACAGGGACTTGCTCACATATATATAGTACAAACAATTTATATGAGGATGGATCCATTAAACAGATATTGTAAACTTGTGAAGTGATATAAATCATCACTTCATGAGAATTTCTCTAAGTACAGTTTGAGCATTTGAAACAAAGGCAATACCAAGAAGTAAACCATCATATAAAAAAAACCCTTTGCATTTTTCTGATGGATTCTTTGAATCTTGAGAGAATCTGACATTTTATTTCACTTGTCCTCAAAACAAAAAGAAAATGGCTTGAACTAACAAAAATATGAAAATGAAAAACTACAAAAAGTTTGACTAATACTTTGCTCACAAAAAAAAAACCAAAACCAGCCACCCCAAAACTTAACTAACCTAAGCTAAATGCAAGGCACAGGAGAAAGGTTTTACAGTGTGTGAATGCAACTTCAAAAGTTGAATTTGTTTAGGGAATTTGTATTTTCTGCTTCTTTCTTCAGGAACCTATTTGCATTTTAAATAATTAAAACATTAAAACTGAAAAATTTATAAATGAGAGCTGCAAAGAGAATCCTGCTTGGCAGACAATAGAAAAGAAATTATTACCCTGCTAGGTTTGCTTTAATGTCATATCTGTCACTCTCCCTAAGGTAGGTTCATTACCATACCAAGTGCACCTCCTGCCAACCCCCCTCCACACACACATATTCTTTTTCTTACACTCCCTGCCACTTAAGGACTCTGGATCTCTAGGGGACTTTGATCTCATTGTACACACTAACCCAAACAGAACCTCTGCTGTTCTCAATAATTTTTCCTTAAAAAAAAAAAAAAAAAAGAGGAGTGTGTGACGGGGGGAGGGGAGTGAATTTGTGTGAAGTGTGACAGAACGCTTTGTCCAGCGCAGCTTTGGCTGGTTGTTACAAGCGTCAGGACATTAGACGCAACAAAAGCTGGATTGGCAGTATCATCAATCACGGGTTTGACAGTCGACTTCAGTTTGTTTGTTCCACTCTGCATAATAAGTGATTGGATCAGGTTTAATTAGATATTGGGTAATCAATCATTGCCAACAAGGCAGCCCAGCTTGGGATCTAGGTGCTGCAAAGGAGGGGGGAAAAGCAAATCTCATCCAGGGTGCATAAATACTCAAACGTATAAGCACATAGGGTGAAGATTCAGAGGAAAGGTATAAAGATGTCTGCAAGATGGCACATAATAGAATTGTTCACATCTGTACTACTTGTTACCAGACATCTGCAGCTTGACATTTTACTTTTGCTGCATAATTACTTTTCAATATAATATAATATACTGACCTGAGGGAGAAAGACAAAGCAATTAAATTATGCATAAGATCCTTTCCTCCCCAACCCTTACCAAAAAGACAAAAAAAAAAAAAAAAGAGAGAAAAAGCAAGAATAGGAATTAGCATTCTTATGGCTTTTTAAAGAAAAGGACGGAATATTCTTCCTCCTGACTGCTATGATGATGAGACCCACTGTATAACTTGTCAAATCAGCTACTTCTTTCTATCTTATTTTGTAATGTGTACTTATAGATTAAGGCCCACGCAATGAAGTAAGAGGGGTGATAGATGAAGCAAATTAATCCCATTAACATTAATTAATCCCATAAATTGAGAGGAGTTAAAAAAATTCTTTTAGAAGGCCCAAAGGGAAGCATACTTGCATTTTTTATAAACACATAATGCTGATATAAATTAACACAGGATAAGATGTATCACTCATTAACAAGTACCTCATTATCAGAGGCCATCTTAATGTGCAAGGCAGGGCATACACAAGGTAGGTGCGAGCAATGCAGTGTTCACAAGCAGATGTGTTACATTTCTATACAATGTGTGGGGGAAAGTCCGTGAGAAAGTGGTTTCAGAAAAGCTGGCAAGCTGGGAGAAGAGTCACTCACGCTCAGCAGCAACAGGAAATGCTGAGACTCAAATTCCATAGAACTTCAGAGGAACTAGAGCAACCATCCTACTTGCTGGTACCCAGTATGGTTTTCATTCTTCTCTTCCACTGAATATTTAGGTGTCTTGCAGGACTTGAAAGAGCCACAGCAAGAGAATCTGCATCATAAGGCAGAGTGCTGCAGGGAGAGAGTTCCCTCTGGGATAAAGTCACTGACCTGATGAGGATCAGTAAGGATTGCTGCCTGTGCCCCCTGCACCCTGGATGAAAGTTTCAGATGAGAGTTTTTTGATTATCTGCTCTGATACTTGTGTTTGACAGCTGAGCACCCCAAAGATTTGAATGGACTAAGTTAGGCAAGACGCTCTGTTGGGTAGATACCATCAAAGGAAACTGATCCTACTGAAAGGACCAGACTGTTTACAGGATGTGAAGGTAACTTCTGGCCTTTAGACCTTTAAACCAAAGCTGTGGAAGAAGACTAGCAGAGCCTGTTGACTAAGACCTCATATAGCAAAAAAGCCAGTTTCCATTCCCTTTTCCACAGCTCTTGTTGCCAAAATTTTCAGGCCTGCCGTAAGAGTGGAGAAAAGATAGACATTATGGTCAGACATGGTACCTCTCTGTTGAAGGTGTGTCAATTGGGAGAAAAGAATTCAAAGTTGAAGAGCAGGCATGTATAACCAGCCTATCTGATTAAAACAACAAGCTGGGAGATTTGTGATGTGGTCTGGAATTTGAAGGTGTTTTCTGTTCAGGCTGGAAAAAATATCTCAGCTTTTTCATATTACAGAATAAGTGGCAAAAAGGAAGGAAAAGGAAGGCTATGATAAAGACTTCCCTCTGCTCAGCTGCGATGTGCTACATTGAACAATGTTTCATGTTTGACACACACTTTAACCTGACATCAGTGTAGTGATAGCCTGAGTATTTTGTCCACTGGAGAAAGCTTTTATCTTGATTTGTTGTGTTATGTATTGCACATTTTATGATGTATCTGGATCAGCTGCCACGATTCCTAGACCTGGGAGTAGCCATCAAATTATCAGAGTCAGCCATCATGTCATTCTAAAGAGATAGTCTCCCCTGACTCCTCTTCAGTCTCCTCATCTGTAAATTGGGGATAGGCCAAGCTTTTCCCAGACACTCTGAATGCCAAATTTATTTTCCTGAAGTGACTACTGAGATTGGACTCCTCTGCAGTATTTACAATGTAAGTTTCTAACATCCAGGCCCCCTTGATCTGCTTCTCTTTTCTCTTGAAACTCACGGAGTTTGAAGCCAGAGCCACCAGCTTTACTAGTCTGCTCTGCTTTTATTGCAGACTTTTATATCTGACACAGCTGCCCCACACTGACTCCATAGTTTCCAGCAAAATAGGCAGCCTTGATTTGAAGGTATGAAGAAGTAGGAAGTTAATAATTCTGTTAATCAAGTGATTGTTCACTGGCAGTGTTTACAAAAATCTATGCCTGCTTTCATTTGTGTGGCCTGGCATTGGATTTCCCTCCAAAAGAGGTAATAAAAAAACCTGAAATATGTTCTTCTCTTCTGTCAGAACAAGGGCCTGTATATTTTTTAGAAGGACTGTAGCATTTATTGGCAGATAGGACACAATGGAGGAAGGGAGTTACCAGGTTGCTTAACCTCATCCCCCTCTCTGGCAAGCCATCAGGTGCCTTGCTCTCACATCTGACCTCCAGCACTACCAAAGCCTTTCAGTAAAACTGTCCAGCATCTCTGCTTACTCCACTGGAAATGTGGTTTGTTCATTCATGGGGTATTAGCTAGCTGAGAATGTGTACATGTGAAACTTTTAGAGATTACTTGTCTAAATACCTGGTACTTTTCATGAAGTCACTTAAGTTATAATGAAAAATAACCAAAAAGTCTGTGGTTTTGTTTAGTACTCACATCTTAATTTCAGCTGAATTCCCAATCTTCTTTAAATATAGGTATTCATTAATTGTCTTCAACTGCCTGATTGTGTCAAAATAGTAAAGTGGAACATTTTAGCAGTTTTGGAACAAAATAGTTTTGGGTTTTTTTTCTAAAATTTCTTCTAGGCCAGTTTACATAAAACAGGTGGTTATGTATGAATGGACTTCCACCACTGTTCATGTGCAGAGCTGCCTTTCCAAACCTGAAATCAATTTGCAAAGTGTTTCACATGCCTTGGAAAGCTACTAGTGACTAAGAAAAGGGAGACTGTGCTGATAGCCCCTGGGCAATCTGCTTGGCAGTCCTGTAAATCTTTGAGCCTATCATGACACGAAACCGTTCACCAAACCGCAGGAGCTGAAAATACTGGGAATTTAGACTGCAGATACCCCATCAGACTGCCACTCAGGCATCTGAAGAGTCAAACAGATAAGCAGGCATGAGACCTGACTGAATTGGGTTGTAACTTCATCTAATTCAAACCATTTCTGTGAAACACTTGCACTGTAACCAGTCTAAGAGATCCGGCAGTCAAAGGGAAACATGGTCTTTTGAAGAGCTTTTCAAAAGCTTGTTTTATTATCACCAGCATCACTACTAGTGCAAAAAGTACTATACCATTTATGTCCCAGGGCTCAAATAAAGACCAGCGGCCCATTTTGCCAGGCTCAAGGCAGATCTGCTGCGATACAGGCTGCCTCCTTCACAGTAACTTTGTTGGAGTCAGTACACAGATAATTTGGTCTCTAATCCATCTGTTAACTGTTCGAATTCACATGACTTCACTTTGTTCAGAAATTCTGCAACAAAATAGTCTGTTAGGTCATTTTAGACTCCCTTTATTCCCTGACAGTATGTAGAAAAGGCTTCTTTTTCTCTTGTTGCTCACCGCAAGTAATCATACAGCATGTGAAGGGAGCCCTGCCCACAGCCTCCGCTGATTCTTATTCCCTTTCCCTGAATAGGACTTTCGCAGCTGTAAACTCAGAAATGGCACTTTCATTGACATTTCTCTGGCAATACCTACTTTGAAAGCTTGTAAAAAAAACCACATTCATGCAAGGTCTCCTTGAAGCTGACGTTATTGTTTTAGTGAAAGTGAGGTGAAACAAAGTATGGACAAAACAGTGAATGCTTGTTCTAACACAAAGATACAGTGGCGGAAAAATATTCTCATAACACATTCACTAATTCAGTCAAGTAAGACCTTCCCTGAAATTGAATTATAGCAGCATTCTTTTCAGAGAGAAAATCAGTTTTCTGTCAACAGCATCTCACAAGATGATTTTGCAATCATCTTGTAAATAAAATTGTGATTATTTCACAGCATTTGCAAAACAAGTTAGAGGGAGAATTCATTGGTTGTCAAGCTTTTAGAACTCTGGCTTGGCTTTCTTTAGCAAAGACCTCTTTTCAGTGTTGTACTTCAGTTTATTTTACAGTGAAGTATGTGTGATCCCAGGCATACCACATTTTTGTGATCCCCTTAAGTACATTTTTCCTATTTGCATTTATGTATGACTTGCCTGTGTACAAATCAAGAAAAAAGTAGCCTGAGTTGACAGTGTGTATGCTTCCAAGAGATTCCCACTTTAAATATCTTTGCTCTGGGCCACATGGTTCAAAGATATCTCTGACTGTCCTCAGAGCTCATTTTCTTTAATCCAGGATTAGCCTTGTTGCCCTTCTTTACTTTTTCGAGTACTGCAAAGTCTCCCCCCCCCCCAACCCCCCACCTCCCTTCAATGCAATAAGCAGAAAAGAACATAATGCCCAAAATCATTTAAATTTTGACCAAAGCAATTCATAATCTCAGCATATCCTCTCTGGATTTCTAAACTTGCTGAACATTTCATTGGCCTATGCAGGAGAATGCTTTCTCTACAACATCTTGACATTGTTAGAAATAAGGTAACAATTGCATCAAGATCGTTATGGTGTCTCCAGCAACATTATCTGTCTCAAATATTCTTGCATAAAAACTGACTTTATGTCCTGTGGCCACATACAAACAATTGCCGTTAATTTGTTAAAACAGACATTTACTAATTGTAATCACTGGTCACTCGTACCAAGTTGTAGACAATGTAGGTGTAACACTCAGAAGTCACTTGGACATTTCCAAAGATGATACTGAAACAAGGTCTCTGACAGCAGAACAAGTGTTGCTGGTTTGGGATCAAGAAAAAAAAATGTAGTAAAGGGGCTTCAAATGGAGAAGCTGTGTTATACAATGCTTTGTGAATGCCAGATATGTTAAATGGAATTTCTGAGTTTTTATACTCCTTTTCCTAATCTAGAGTAGTAACGAGAGGATTAAAGATTGCTTCCATAAATCCTGCTTCTTACACTGGCTTGAAAAATACTGTTTAAAAAAGCATTCATCTTCTCCCTGCAAGTGCAGAATTGCTAAATGACACTCAAATATTAACAAGCAACACTTTCAAATTATGTGGCTCCAGCTTAATAACAAAGACCCTCAGATAATGGAAAATCATTGGCAAAACAGAAATTGTGCTTTTTCAAAACCACCAAAATAACTTTAAGTCAGTCTGCAGTGGTGGTGATGGCTTAATTATTTTTTAATGGAAGATTGTAAACACCTGCCAGAATCCTGCTTTTTGGTGGTTTCCTTGCAGTAAATACCCTCTCAGAAACAACTGTTATAGTCTTAAAAGAATCTTTAAAAACACTGGAGTGAAAATAACAGCATTTAAACCAAAGTGACCAGTCAGGAAAGAAACCAAACCAATAACCCCATATGTAACACACAGAACATACCTTCATTTCTGCTGTTGTCTGTGCACATGAAATTACCTTCAGTGTTTACAAATGTTTTGACATCTTGACATATTTACACTGATTTTGGTAAATACTACTTCATAAGTAGTCTTTGATGGTCTCCTTGCTAACTATTCCCCCTGTGTATTGAAGTTTGCTGGAAATTATTTTATGGTGCTGAAGAGGAGGGCAGGGCTGTGTTGGTAAGGGACCAAGAGAGAGATGTGAAAAAGAAGAAGCTGGGTGAGATTTTGCACTCTTGCCACCAAGCCAGCAGCGGGTGTAGATGAGACAGTGTTACAAGTTTAGAACAGCTGCCAACTAATGTTTGATCAGGGATAAAATATGCCGAGGTGACAACATCTTGCTCCCCTGCATTTCAGGGACTATCATTAAAAATGCAGCAAGGCTCGTACAGGCCCAGAAGGTCCTATGTTCTCTCAAGATACAAGGGAGAGAGACAAGTTCACAAGATGTCAAGAACAATATCCATTTGTGTTTACTATGCAAACCCGCTGAGTAACCTTTCTATGCATGTTTGTACTAAGGACCATTGAGAATTTAGGGGGGAAAAAAGGGCTGCTTAGAAAGAGAGGGGAGAGGAAGCCAGGAAGGAACAAATAAGCAGAGACACATGTATTTGGGAAGTGGAAAGGTAACTGCACAGGTAACTGGCTTCTCTGTGGGGTGAAAAAAAGAAAGAAGAAATGCAAGATTAAACGAGATTTATATTCATACACAGATACAGCTAGAAAAGCCGCAGTATGGCTACAACCTAGTGTCCGTGGCCCCTTCCCTCCTCCCCTTTTAATAATATATTGATGTAAGCAGCTTGCGCATGCCAAACAAATTCTCTACATAAAAAGTCAACTGTCGGAAGGAGGCTCATCAATCTGGCAAAGTGCACTCAGGTAGAACGCCTCTCGGGGCGCCCGCCCCGGCAGCCATGCTGCTTGGGGGAAAGACATCGCTCCAGCTGACGGGCTCATAAATGTTCATTAAAGAGTCTTTCCGCCAGTTTACAGAAAAAGCAGCTGTTTTGCAGGAACACTGGTAATTTATTTCTCAGTGATATTATGGAAAGCTGGTGCGGATAATTGAATTGTAGGAAGTTTTGCTCTTAAAATGGCCGAGACAGCTAGCCAAATTCACTCAATCATCACCTCTTTACTAGTACAGCAACCACAGCAAATCCGGAGATGTTCAGTCCAGGCTTCTTTGCTGCTGTTCTCTAGGAGGCATGTTATGTATTGCATTCTGCATGACTTATGTTGTCTCATCATTTCTTCTTGAAAATGGAGGGAGAAGAAGTGTATTTATTTTTCTGCTGCAGCTACAATTTCCCCATGGATGACAAAGACATACGCAGCTTTAGGAATGCTATGCGATGACGTCAGGCAACACAAAAGACACTGCAACATTTAGTTGAATTAGGAAACATCTCTTTTCAGCTCTAACTGTGATCAAAAATTTCCTTATTAGTTGCAGGATTGCAGTCCCCTTTCTACTGAGGCTCGCGGTGAAGGCTTTATTTATTCTCTGCATAGAAAATACCACATAGATTAACTAGACATTTTCCCTAACTCTTTTAATGTTTGAGAAATTGAGGTCTGTGCTTTGGTTTTAACATTGTAGAGGTTTTAGTAGTGATTTATATTAAGAAGATCTTTGTGAGTGTAGTGGGAAAACCACCTCTCAGAGTAAGAATTAAAATGGTGGTCTGAGATCTTACTGTTTTTTTAATAGACTGTTTCAAAATAACTTACTTTAAACATTTTCATAGATAAAAAATACAGTGGTTAGCTGATTAAGCCATTTATATAAAGACTGAAGGCTTGCATGAACAGTTTACCTTCCTCATTTTAGGAAAACAAGCAGAAAAATTGTTTACATCTGGCTTTTAAAAATTAATTATTTTATTTTAAGATGATAATTGTAAGAAGTATGGTAATCCAATATATTTATTAGTTCTCAGGGAAGAAAAAAATCTTTAACTTGATTTCACTAGAGTTGCATTGGTTTGCACTAGGGAGAACAATGGTCAAAGGATAAGAGTCTTGAGAAGACTATCTGAAATTATATTTCCGAAACAGAATAAAGAATCTGCCACAATGAATGTCAGCTAGTTTGCTATACCACAGAAATTTTGTCTCTCTCTCTAATTTCAGAGAAGATCCTTTTAGCATCTTTCTTTATTACTGTAGAGTAATCGTATAAATAGGAGTCTTCTAAGACTCCATCCACAAAGTGTGATTTTACATATAGATGGATGACTAATACAAAGACAGTACCAAAGCTTTATTTCTGTTTAAATCAGTTGTGGGTTGGTTTTGGTTTTTTTTTTTAGTTTTGATATGGTTGTTTAATAAGTGACTTGAAACCAAATGTCTTGTTTAAAATGAGAGAGAATATCCATGCAGTCTTTTGTGTTGGTTTAGCTGAATCACCTTTTAAACCAACAAAACACCTACCTATCAACCAAATGTAAATGAAACATTTTACTGCCTACATCTAAAACTCTAAATAGCTTTAAAAAAAGCCATTTTTCACATTATTACACTCAGAAAATAAAGAATCTGAAAGATCTAAGGCAACTGTAATGCATGAAAGAAATACCCTGGGTATTGTGATGTCACATACACCTTCCACCATGACCAAATGTTTTATAAAGAAAATTATCGTGTAGTGGTATCAATAAAAACCATGCCTTGAAAACTCTCAGCAATTTCTCTTAGTTCTAGAGGTAGATTGCGATGAGTTTCCTGATGGCTCATCTCTCATTTTGTTTACCCCTGTTATTTTCTCTCACACAGAAGAAGTAAAACTTCTCTAATTTAGCCTAAGGGAAAAAAAATTCAGATTAAGGTGAATAATTATTAGAATAAATATTAACAGAGAGGCTGTCACATATTTGGACAATATCTGAAGTATGGGCCAGCAGTCAAGGTGCTTCCCTTACACTGAAGTTTTAAGGCACTAATCCCATTTTCTGAATTATTTTGAACAAAGGAAACAATACTATGTTTTAAAGTAGCCACCAAGAGGGTAGTGTGGACTGATGCAGAGCTGTTTCCTTTGTCTGAAGAGAAGGTGTCAGAGATCAATCAGTCAGACAGGTGGATCAGTCATCCAGATTTAAAGTTCTTGCAGCTTCCATTTGCTGTGGGCTGGTTCCAGGGTCTCAAAGGCATGTGTTTAATAAGAAATAACAGGTACTGAGTCATATAAGTGGATTGTACACCTAAGGTGTTCACTGAATTAACTGTGTCTACCAGCTCCCTAACGTGAGAATAACAATACCAATTGCAGGAGTCAGTCTTTTGATGGGGGTTTAGCACTATGTAGGAAGTACTTGCACTGATGTAAGACTGTGCAATCTAACTCTCTTTTTTTTTTTTTTCCTCCCCCTGTTTTTCTGGGCATTTTGGGTATAAGTGTACTTTTAAACTTTTTTCCTCTTATTTCTTTCTTTAATGTATGTTGATCCGTAGAACATAATCTTTATGGACTTTATTTACTGTTTTCCGCCTAAAACAGGAAATTTTGATGCAGAAAATTGCCAAAGTCTATGCTATGAATATCCAAATGGAACAAACATTATCCAATGTGCATTTGGGTTTATTATAATGGTGTTTTATATAGTGGCCAAACCTCTGAAAGTACTTTGTGAGAGTGGTAGCCCCACAGTGTGGGAAGGCAACTGGCTTGACTAGCAATGTTGAGGGGAAAGGGAATCTCATCATCTCACTCTTACACGAATACCTGAACCCCAGCCATAGCCAGGTTGTTTAAGCTGCTGGATATCACAACAAAAGAAAACACTTCCCAGAGATCTTATTCTTTTACTATAGCAATGTCTCTAAAAAACTTTGGTATTATTTTTAGACTCAGTGTAAGAAGTATTAATCTACATTTAAAATACATCTTTTTTGAAAACAGGCCTTTGTTGCGGTCTTGAGAGTGTGGTACTCTGAAAAGAAAGTCTAAACTTCTTATGCTACAATGGCATTAGCATTCTTACTCCTACAGGAACCAGGAAAAAGGCAAGTAAACCTGCAAAATACTTAACTTTTAATGAGGAAGGTAGCTAAGAATTTTTTGCAAGGGCTTAGTTTAACATTCTTCAAAACCACCACATCAGTTACAGACAACATATGAAAGCACAACTAGATTTCAAACAAAAGCAGAAAAAGAAAAAAAAAGGAAAAAAATGTGAAATTTAGAAAATCAGCATTACAAACCTTTCCAAGTATTAAGACTTTGAAAGATCAAATAAGTATTGCGTGCAATTGTAACAAACTTCTGTTATTTGTTGATCTTTTTCTGTCATTGTTTCATCAAGCTTTCAGGTAAAGAAGTTGTGTGTTCCAAATAGCTATCTTTTTCTGCTGCACATATTCCTCCAATTATTTGAATGATGTCATGGTCCAAGATCTGAAGTTTGACTGCTGCCTCTGAGATGAAGAATTCAGATGATGCTGACAACAGTGTGACATCACTGAAAATAATTAACATGAACAGTAAGTAGTTATAAGAAGGGAGCCTGTATTTCCACACAGACACTCCAGTAGATAATACTCTGCTTATAAAGTCTGGAGCATACTTCCAAACTTGTATGTGGAAATACAAGCATTAATCACTTCATTGTGCGAATGCACCTGATCATTTTTCAGTTTTTGGTTTTCTTTGTGTTGTGTTTTTTTTTTCTTTACCTCCTACATGTTTTTGTTTCTTGGTAGGATCCTTATAATTCTGCCTTCCTTCCTTTTCTACATTCTCTTTCTCCTGTCTTCTTACATGCATCAGTAGTTTGCCAAACTGGGCCAAAAGTTTGGATGTATGCAAATAACAATCCTAGATCTGGTATTTTTCTTGGGTTAGATGAGGGAGTTAAAACACAAATGTTGCCTTTCTACTGGTGCGACTGAGAACATTAGACACTGCTAAAGCATTAAAAATGTCTAAGGAATGTGTAATAGTAACAAGTTAGGTAAAAATTAAAGCGTTTTATGTGTAAAGGCTCTCAGTTCTTGTAAGATTTTCACAAATGTTTGTTAAAAGTCCAATCTCCTGATCCTGTTAATAGTGTCAGAATCCATTTATAAAAATGCAAATATTACAAAGTTCGTTCTCATGGAGGAAAAAACAAACACCTGAACATGTCATATGAAGGCATAAAAGAGTTTCAAACAAATGTAGAAATGCAAACTGAAGAACAGTGTGTTATAAATATATATATTTAAACCTCACATTATCTACCCTTAGAATTTAGGATACCTTCAGTCTTAGCCTCTGTAAGTTGGATAGTGTGGCACAACATTTTCTATGTTCAGTTATCTCAGTATCCCTCATTCTTGTTGCTGCCCCTTGTTTCCTTTCCACATTTTTCATATTCACAACAGTAATTTTATTTTGCCTTTTAGTATTATCTTGAGACCTCCTCTTGCACCACTTCCATCTATTCAACAAGGTTGAGAAAGTCTTTGTTCAGTCATGTAACAGGTGATTAACATTTTAGCCATCAGCATAAATGTTGGGATGTCTTCACTTCAAGATGAGCAGCTCTTTAACACTCAGCTTTGCCTTCCCTACTGAATGTCACCTGCAGCTAGTGACAGTCGCATGTACATGGCTATGGCATCTGCACTCAGAGAGCTCAAGGGGTTACACAGTGCGGGTTTGGTCTGCAGGTCTGTAACACATCAACAGTTGTGCTGCTTTTAGCAGGTGGATGTGTTCCTCACCTCCAGCCCTTTTTGGCATGGAAACCAGTTCAACATTTAGGATGGGTCCAGCCTAGACACATGCTGCCATTGTCAACAGAGAGGAATTCCACCAAGATCAGAAGTAGCATGAAACTTTTTCTAGATCCTTTGCAATTTAAGAAATATCTTGACTGCTCTAAGCTCAGGCTAAAATCACAGAACTCGTTACCTCACAGTTCTATTTCTATCATTTGTCACTGTTTTATTTTTATCCCCTGCTTTCAAGTGGGCTGTGATTTTTAATTAGCTTGTGCTAGAGCAGTATGCTCCCAACAAATTTGGAAAATTTGGAGTTGTTTAAAGGGGAGCTTCCTCATCATGTGGGGTTTTCAGTGCTTGCTTGTCTCTACTAATTAGAAGTGCTTAGAAATTAACTATAAGCCTACTTGACAAACCAGTAGGACAAAAACTGTGTGCTATTGTGGATATGTTTAAGACATAAAAGCAAAGAATTTGAGAGGAAACACAGAAAGAATTTTTATTGACTGGCCTGTCTTTTAGACTTTTTCTTGTGAAAATCATATTCCTTTGTAAGACCTCCTGCTCTTTGTTGAAAAAAGATGTAAGCTTCATTTGGAAGTGGATCTATGACTGTTTCAAAGAAACATTGCGATGAAAGCCTACAATAAAGAAAAAAAATTAAAAAGAGGAGAAAATATATTATAATATGTAAATACATATATACTTTGTTTTTGACCCAAAGAAGAAGCAAATAAAGTCACAGTCAGTATATAGCTTAACGAAGAAGTGTATCTCTCCCTGGAAACCATTCCTGTTTTACTCCAGTGGGACAGAAGGAGTTATATGCTGTTATATAGGATTTGACACATTTCCATCTCCACCTCAGTACTGTCTCTTGGCTAATCTGCCATAGATGTGGAACTGCAATTTTGTATCAGCTCATCAATTCATCGTCTTTTACCTACTTGAAGAGTGGAATGTCTAACACATGTTGGAGATTCATCCTTCTATTCCTTGTTTATAACAACAGGTGCTTAGAATTCCTACCTCAGTTGTAAATAAAACCATAGGAAAGGCATGAACAGAAGACAGATATTAGAACAGTCAAGGGAGAAAAAAAAGCCCAACCCAAAGAAATCAGGAGGCCTACTGTCTGTGTAACCTTACTGCTCTATTGAGATTGTCTCTCATAAAGCCAGGAGTGTGGGACCAGAAAGTGCAAATGAAAAATAGCTAGTTATGGCAAGATGAATGAGCAATATGTTGTAATCTCTTTTTTTTGTTTGTTTGTTTGTTTCGTTTTTATTGCAGTTTGAGAATGTTCAGAAAGTAAAAATCAAAGAACTTGCAGTAAAACAGAAAAAGCAGTGGGTGTCTGCTTCATTATGACACTCAGCTTTCCATTTATGAGACTGATTGCTCAATATGTTTTCAAAGCATGACCATCATCTCTGAACTAGCCTGAAAAAACGTTAAGACTCACTTCTGCACATCTTTTCTTTCCATGTAATGTTTTCAGAGACTTCTCCATCTGATTCTTGTCACCTAATCTAGAGACTTGCTGGTGTCAAAGGACACCAGCTCACTGACATTGCCTAAGTCTGTTCTGCCTGAGCCTGAATAGACAATAATCCAGACCAGTGAAGTGAGTCAGGATACAGCATATCATCTGTATTGCTGACCTGCTTGTTGAAAGGCATCTGTCTTTGAGTGCTCAGCCACCCTGTATTCCGAGAATGTCAACAAAAAAACATGTTCCCCATCTCTACTCTCTTTTTTCTCTTTTGGGACTTTGTGTATTTTGTCACATTTAGAACTGAATGACAGAAGTAACCTTTTCCTCCCACTAAGAAGGATAGCTTGACACAGAAAATTGACCTGAAGTCTTCTGTCTGAAGAAGGGACTTTTTGATGAAAAAGGGACAGTTGGAAAATACTTTGTGCCTTTTTATCTATATATTTTTTCCTGTTTCCTGTTCTGTGCATTTCCAAATTTTTGCATGAATTTTGAAAAATTTAGCAAACTACTGACGAGCTAAGTTTTATAAACTGTGAAAGTTTAAATGTATTTAAGTTTGTTTTACACTAACAGGTTACATCACACACCTTTGACTCTCTGGTGCTACCACTCGTTGAAATGAAAGAAAAACACAAATACTCTTAATTTTTGCACAACACAATGCATGTTTCTGACACAACCTTTCCTTCTCCACAGATATATTGCAATCTGCAAAGGAGTGGAGAAAGCAAGGCTGTAAGGAATGATCACCATTTTCAAAAGTCACCTTCTGGGGAACTCTGAGCAGATGCACACAATCTCACAGTCTGATATGGTCTGTGTCTGACAATATTTCATATGAAGTTTTGTACCAGAGTGCTCATTCAGGGGCGGAGAGACCCTGGAACATGTTGCCCAGGGAAGCTGTGGATGCCCCATCCCTGGAGGTGTTCAAGGCCAGGCTGGATGAGGCTTTGAGCAACCTGGTCTACTGGAGGGTGTCCCTGCCCACGGCAGGGGGATTGGAACTCAATGATCTTTAAGGTCCTTTCCATCCCTAACCATTCTATGATTCTATGATTCTATGAAACATGCAAGATAATTTTTTTAAATTAACATTTTTAGCAAGAGGTGGATATTGATGGAAATGTACATTTATCAGTGAAGGTACTCTTCATGGGGCCTTGGTCAGTGGTCCCTGAAAATCTGTAGCAATTGGCGTTGCTTTAATCTATATTTTCTGCACTGTCTCCAGTCTCTGTTCACAAGCTGGTATCTTTGTCAAGTATCCATTCACTGAAGAAGTATTGCCTATGGTAGTGTGTGGTTTTTTATTATCATCTTTAGATCTTCTGGATTCTTAAGACAGCCAATTTTCTGTTTTCCACCTGTCTTTCTGGATGCCATGTGAATCCTCAAAAGGATTTCACAGGGTATTTTAAGCTTGTTGTGTTTAGGAAGAAAATTTTTGCTTCCTGCAGAAAAGATATTGGCACAAAGTGAAAGCCTCTGCTTTTTTTTCACAACTGGACTAAATTGTGTGCCAGTATCACACCGTTGCCAGCAATATTCACGTGTTGTATACTTTGTATTTTGAATGAAAGTGGTGTTGCATTTTCCTGAACATAGTAGGTACAGAAAAACACATAAATGAAGGCTTCACATGCCAGTTTTAACTAAGCTGTTATTAAGTGCTGTTAGAAATTTTCGTTAGCCTCTGTAAGAGTTTTTGCGTATTTCACTGTGGGAGCATTGTCTCTTACCCCTTAAAATGATTGTCCTATTCTGCTTTAGGTTTCTTTGAAATTATTTTTCATTGCTTCATGTTTACTGTTTTTTTCCACGTCTGTAAGTTGTATATCTGCTTCCAGTTCCTCTTCAAAGACCTAGTGAGAGTTACTCCTTTGTTTTGTTTAAAGGGTTTCCTTTTCTTGTGTGTTGTAATAGTGTTATTTTCATTTACTTTCAGAGACTGCAATGGTGTTTTGTCCTAATTCCTCCATGACTGTTTTAAGTTGTTAATATGTATTTCCTACTTCCTCATTGTTTTCACCATTTTTCATTTTAGCAATGAACTTGAGCTGACTTAATTTGTCTCTTAGGGAGAGAATCTTCTCTGAATTTTCTTCATGCATGAGCACTGCTGATGTTTTCAGAGATGATTGGAAGAGAAAGTGGTGACTTGTACTCCTCTCACTTTACAGACTTTTCTGTATCAGCTGATACTAATTATCATTTTATCACAGGTTTCTATATTAATTAGGTACTGATTGAAGTCCAATATGTATTCTGTGAATTTAATACAACCTACTTTTTAATAAGAGAACATTAGTCTGCTCTGTTTGTTGTTATTATTATGATGCTTTGAATACTTTCTTCCAACACGGATTTTTTCTTCAGGAATGTCATGCAAATTCATTGATTTTGGCCTCAAGAATTGACATTTGCCTTTTGTTTTGTGCAGTTTTTCAGGAAGATTTTTTTTTTGTTGTTGCTATTACCATCGTTTGAGGCAGGCTATATGGTTAATTCACTTTGTCCAAGTGCTTAATTTTTAATTTATTCTGTTTCTGAGTAATTCATAGCATGTACATACAGGAGTACAGTACTTGAATATGTATTTCCAACAGATAAATGCATTGTCTGTTATCTATTAGTCTTACATAATAATTATTGGCAAATGTTATCAATTTCTTTCTTTGGAATCTCACTTTTAAAACACTGTTCTGTTCTCACAGATTTACCTCAACAGAATCACAGCTATGCACAGGCCACCAGAAAAATTAAAAGATCCCGAGTATATTATAGCTTCATTTTCAGAGTTTCATTTAGAGACATGATAGGGATGGGAGACTTGATAATTCTGAGTATTTAACTTTTGCAATATTAAATGCGGAAAGTATCAGTAGTAGCTGTGCGTAGTGTTCTTGTACAGATCTACAAATACATATTCTCTCTCATTATGCCTCTACTTGGGCATCAGACACTTTTATCCATGAATTTTAAGTATAATATTCTTTCTGCACTCCTTTCTAATTATGAGGTTCAACAGAAATGAGCAATCTTGTAAGTGTACTCATGATTTATAATTTCAGAAAACCCTAGGTGCAAACCTACATTCCAAATATCCTCATTTAAAAATGGACTGCTGTAATTACATGATCATTTCATTTCAAATCTGCAGGGGACAGTAACTCAATATAAAGCATGAAAAAATTAATGAGAAGTTTAATTATAATAATATCATTAAATTCTAATAAGAGAAAAAGTCTAACTTCACTTTACTTTAGCTTGGACACCTAATATAATTTTATTACAGTAGAGTAGTGATTTTTTTCTGAATTTTTACAGATACTAATAATGTAATGGCAAAGGCTGGACAATTTTCATTTTCCTTTCCCTTTTTTGCTTTTAAGTAAAAAGGAAAAAAGGAAAACATCTTCACAGTGTACAGGTATGTGGATAACTGATTTAGTTTAACTAATATGAGCTGTAGATTTCCCATCAATATTTAGCACTTCACTTTGTACCAGAAAATTTTAGCAGCCATTGCACAATTTTTAACAAAAATAGAATAGTTCTTTCACAATTCGGGGGTTAAATACTTTCATTCATAGTGGCTCAAGACAGGATCTTTGAGGTGCATTACCTTCTACTTTAAAGAGCAACGTATAAATGATAACAGCCAAACTTCAGTTACCATGACTACAGAATGGAGACTATATTCATGGTTTATTAATATTTAGCTGACATCAGAATTTCTCTATTTTTTCACATTTACAATCCAGATACTTTACAGAAGTTATTTATAAAGAGCACAACATTCCTGAACACACAGAGCTGCTGGTGACAAATGTTTAAATGTGGAGTGCATTAGTGTGGCATCAGACATTGTCAATAATGCATGCTCACAACCATTTAATTATTTTGAAAACATCTGTTGAAGTAAAATATATTCCAGAGGGGAATAAGGAAGTCAAGTGCATTAGTGACTGTGTTAACCACATTTCACTCTGTAACAGAAAACTCTAAAGGATTCAACGACATCAGGAGAATGCTAAAATTCATCTTCACTTTTATTCTTTGTACATAAGGAAGTGGTTTAGCTAAATGTTTTGTGTAAGGTTGGTTTTCCAAAAATTTTAAAATAGGACTAGAATATTGTATCAGAACACGTATCAGAAATCCTTTATATTTTCCATAGTATACCTGAATGTATGCTATTTGTCTTCTGAGAGATCCTAAACAATTACTAATATAGTGTGATGCCATTTTGAAAGTGAAGATTACTTTACTCTTGGCTCTGAGTGAGGGAGAGCTGGTAACCTTCTTCTCCTTAGTCTTTTTGCCTTCCTCTCATACAGTGTTTGGTTTCATTCTAGAAATAAAGTTTATTTCCTTTTCAGATTTGTTTTTCCTAGCTTACTCCAACTGCTAGAAACAATAATTAAAAAAAAAATCCTTCTATGAATGGTTTCAGATCCTGATGTAAATAAGTTTATGTATGACTACTTAAAATATATCGAACTATTAACATTTCATCTCACCATCTTTCATAGATTGTTTAAGGAAGAAATGCAGGATGCCTACTGAGACGCTATCTGATATATTCCATCCAAATAATTCTCCTGTCATACACTTTTTGTGAACAACATCGGCTATCATTGCGAAGTTAACTTAGTGGGTCATAATTAACAGTACAAGGAGGTAACAGACTTCTAGTCGGGGTGTGCCAATACAGATGTACCACAGGCAGTATAAGGCAGCAGTCCTAAATTACATAGTCCTGAATTTAGAAATGGATAGCATGTTCCTTTAACCACTGCAGAGAGGAAGGGAGCCACATAATGAATACAACAGCCCAGCATGTCACACTCAGCAATTAAACTTCTCTGGAAGTCCTTGAACCTAGTCTGTGGAGATAGCCTGGATCCTCCAAAGAACAGCGTAGAAGGTCCAAGCAAGGTACTCACTGGGGAGCTGACAGCAGCACCCAACATGGAAAAAAAAGTCAGTGCTGACCTGAAGGGATCTGTGTGTGGCTGCTGAAAATGCTACCAAAGCTGAAAATAGAGGTGGACTAAAACAACAATAAAGGGGAGCTTTGTGAAGAACAGGTGATACTATGATGATGGAGAGAAACATCCAGCAGGGGAGAAAGTATGAAGTTTCAGAGAGAAGGAAAACTCAGGTTGAAGTCAGCAAAGAAAAAGAAAAAGAAGGCAGTACACTGCACCAGAGAGGCTGCAGTCTGATGTACTCCCAAGGTGGCAGGAGGAGGCTAAGTCCTGTCTTTAGGCAACCAGTAATGAACAGAGCCCCAGGTTCTTTGGATCTCCTGGTTCAGGGAGAAGGGACTGATTCTTCCAGCAGTGTTTGAGCCCACTTAAGGTGTGATTAATTTTCCAAAGGGTAAGCATGTCTATCTATTGACTATAGGGGAAACACAGTTGATGATATTCCTGACCGAGGCCCCATCATTAAACGTTCAAAGTTTGCTGACATGAATCCAGGCTGGGTGTATATGGCATTAATGGTCCTATATCTTTATCTCAGCAGGCACTCAGTACTAGTGTTAATAGCTGGGAACTCTCTGAAAGCTATTAGAGGAATTCTGGGGAGCTCTGCTGTTTCATGGTCCCTTTCATCAGCCTCTTGAGTATGACAAATAGCTTGAGGCTGCCTACCAGACAGTAATTTTTAAAGGTGCGTCAAGGTGGCTAGAAACATCTGTTCAAAGCCACCATTTTGAACTGTCTTTTCAATGATTTAAAAACCCCACCAACCTAATTTAAGCTGAATATGCTTAACCACATTTTCACCAAGACATTTTTTCCATTTCTTGATTTTTTCACTTGAAAATCTCATTTGTCCGTATAAACTAGATCTCCAGCCAAGAACAGAACATTGGGAAGAAAACAACACTTTCTATGTATATGAGTCTGTATTGCACAGGAGATAATCACCCTTCACTCTAAGTTACCAGTGAAAAATATCACTCTTTTACCAGATTTTTGAAAATATCAGAAGAAGCTTGTGGCTAGAATTTTACATTGTCCTTATTCCCTTCTGCAGGTAGGCAAGGAACGTATGGATTTTTCAGCATAACCTTCTGACCATCATACATACTAGAGATGTTTATACCAAGGAAAAAGCACTCCATAGAAGGATAGTGGCAGGGACTCGGGTGTGGCATGACCACAACTTCAGTGCAGTGAACAAAGTTCTACACAATCACAGAGCAGGTGAAGAAATTACTGTTTTACTCACACAGTTGTGGACTTGATAAGATAGTGTTAGCAATACTGCAATTCCTGATTTCCTGGACTTGGTGCTTCACTTCTATTTTGTCTTTTATACAAATCACAGCACAGTGTTTTCAGAAATCAAATCCATTATATTTTTTGTTGTGCATACTATAAATGTTGTAGTCACATATATATATGATGCAGCTGTTTATTTTCAGCTGTTCGTTGGGCCTTCTTTATGTTGTTCCAACTTTTGTTTTTTTGATGTCGTTTGAAATATGACAGTTTAGAAATAGTTACAAAAGAAGATTAACTGCATATAGTGTTTTTTACCACTGCTTGATATTGAAAACATACTGTTGGTTATTTAGTTCCAAGTTTGAGTTCTTTAAAAGGGAACAGTCAGAGAACACACAAAAGTTTCTGCCAGTGAGTTCTTTCCATACACAGTCAGTTAAAAAAAAAAAAAAAGTCTGCATATTTAACATAATTTAACATCTCTACAGCCAGAGCAATTATCCTAATAGCAGGGAACCAAGGCCTACTGGTAAGTTTTATCCTCCCTTTGTCAGGCTTCTTTCTTTGATATTAGTATCTAGATGCATGCCACAGGGTGAAACTAGGCTTTATTAAAGGAAGGTCAACATTCTGTTAATCTAATTTAAAAGCATTAAGGGGAGTACAGGAGCTTTAATTGCTTTGTTGGGAGGGTTCTGACTCCAGCCAACCTGATCTTGATGTTTACACTCTCCATTTAGACTATACTCAACAAACACCTACTTGAGCAATAGTACAACATATATTTTATTTTGTTTTTAATTAAAAAAAATCCTATAGCAGATGATGACACACATACATTACACAGCTGCATGTCTCTATCAATGAGGTGACTACAGCAAAGTGATTTAAAACATCACAACTTTCAGTAATCAGCAAGTCAGTTTTAACATAATGGTAATAACTCTGGAAAAACTAGTCTTTAGGGCTATGAAATTAAACTGTTTCAGTAACATGGAGCAGCCTGCTTGCAGAAAGGAGAATTACATGCTATGGGAATGCAGTGTTACCAGGACAACCTTGAAAAAAAAGAGAAAAAAAATATTTCTGCAGATGCCTGAATATTTTTTGGATGATGAATTAAAAATCACAAGCTGTTAAAATTGCTGAAAGCTTCTACATTTACCAATGACATTTTTGCAGTTCAGATCCTAAAGTGTATTTGTAGGACATGTTCCTTTATTTCATAATTTGATTTTCACCATGACTCCCATCTCCTCTCACTCTTCTCTTTTATATGCAATTAAAAAAGCTAAAGGAACAAAGGGAAATTTAGTAACAACCTGGAGGAAAAAAAGTATGGAAGTAGTTCTCTGTGCATAAAAATCATGGGTACTCATTTTTATGGATTCATACCAAAGATTGATGAAGTTGGCATTTAAGAAAGTGCAGTCTCTGATGGAAAACGTGATTGAAGTTTTCCCACAGTGGGAGCTTTTACTGGGTTCCTTTCTGTGTGGATTCTCCCCATGTGAGCCTTTTCTTCAGTGTGGACAGTAATAAATGTCTACCAGTGTCTATTTTGACAAGGCTTGTAGGAGTTATTCTCTCCAACAAATCTACTCCTCTATCATATCTGGCCAATGAATGAAAAATTACTGTAGGGAAGACAAGCATGCATATTAATGTGTGATAGTAAGATTTTTTTGGGGGAGAAGCAAGATACCCAGACATTTCCAAAATCTAATTTTTTTAAAAATAAATATACTTTAACATTTTGTGAAGAAAAAATTGTCCAGGTAATTGTTTGCTGCATTCTTAGGTTCTTCAAGCCAAGATCACGATAAATTATTTTCAAAGACTTCTATACAAGAACTTGCAAATGCATGTCTCTTTATAGACTGTAAGTAGTATAACAAAAAAACAAACAAACAAACAAAAACCCGAAAACAAACAAACAAAAAAAACCAACCAAACAAAAAAACAAACAAACCCCACCAAAATTATTTCACCCCTGGATGTGATCAGTTCTACATACTAGAAGAATTGATTAAACTCTTGATTAAAGTGATGAAATTTGGCTGATATTTATCAACTTATTGTGAATTCAGATTTCTTACACAATGTATTTTGTGTAATGGCAGAAATTTGGGGATCCAGAGAACGTGCCTTAGATTTAACTTTGCATAATACATCAATTGAGAACATAACTGTGCTTCTGACAGAGATCCTTAAGGGGGAAATAACCCTGAAAGAACTACAACCCTTCCTGAGAAGGCTCCAGGTCTATTAAGGTGAGGGAGAGTTGTCTGTGTCAAAGCTAAGGGAACAGCTCCCATGCACAACCTAAAACCCCTCATTCGTGTTGTGCTGGGTTGCCGATTCTCTGAGGTATCTTCCATACATACAGCTATATATATAGCTATAATGGAGGAGCCCACATCCACGAGGACTGAGAAGGAAAAGACTTAACTGTGTCACTTGAGGTTCATGGCACACTGACAAGAATTTTCCTGGCAGTTGAAGCTGACTTTGTGGAGTTTTCTATTCCACATATCCCCAGCCAAAGCCATGCAGGGTACAGAAAATTACGCACTTGTGAGATATGATCATATTCACAGTAATTCACTCACACTGCATCCTGGCTATGGCAAGAACACCCAAGTTTCAGGAAGTTTTCCAGCAGTCAGTAAGCTTGAGAATCCAAATCTCAGGCATGGGCTTTAGGCACCATAGGCACCACCCTTCCAAGGGAGTCCTGAAGAGCTGTTGCTCTTCTTGGGGAAGAACAGAGAAAGGGTTAGCAAGAGTTTGTCTGGAGACCACAAACAGTCTAGGGAGAAGGTCGGATCCCACAGTTTTTCCGGCTCAGCAGCAACTAGGCTGCTCCTTTTTTGCACACCCACTGTTGAACACACAGTGACCCATCCTTTCTGAGGGTAGACTGAGAGTGTCTATCGAGAACACTGTCACGCTCTGTGACTTGTGCATCCCCTTGCAACATGGCTGCTCTGGGTCTCAGCTATCCAAAGTCATTGCCCACTGCATGACAAAAAGGACGTCTAGCTAGAAATGGTGCCCCTTTACGGGAGACATTAATTTGCCCCTCTCACCATGGGGTAAGAAGAAGTTGTTTTACTTCTTTTGCAGCCCTCCATTCCAGACTCACTTGACCTGAAATTTTGATGACATCCATCGGTCTCGGTAATACCTATAATTAAATATTGAAAATCTATGCTGGAAAGAAGACATTTTGGGAATAAATGTGGAGATCCACTCAGGTAGATGTCTATTGAGAAAGTCAAGTTATTTACCTGTAATTCATACCCTACAAAGATAAATTTTTTCCTGAATTAATAGTTTCCTAACTCTTCTCCATGTAAAAGAGTTCTGGTAATCTCTGATTTTTTGACTGATTGCTGAGTAATTTGGGAAAACTTAAAATATACTTTGATGAATACTAAAACAGCAATTGCAAACACCTGTTTCAGTTATGTCAGCTTTTCAACTTTAAACAGGTCAGTTTTTATTTAAATGCTGAATCTTTTAAAGTCTGGCTTAATATACAGCAACATTTGCTTTTCATGTTTATGTAATGAAAATGTCACTGCCAAGTAAACTTTTTTTAAAAAAATAATACTTTTTGATTTTACAGCGTTGAAATAGTTTTTGTTTCTGTTTTCTTAAATTATTTTCATATGTGAAAGAAAGCAAAAAGAGGGCAAAACTCACAGCTGAAAACCTACTTTCCTGTGGTAAACTAAGGAGTATGTCACTCTAAAGACATTTCAAAGTGTCTGAATGCTGATGCTGAGACACTTAACTTGGAATGGGGGTACCCCAGTTAACTAGTGCAGTTTAAATTTTTACATTTTTTGTACATGCCCACTACTACATTACTCAAAACAAAATCCACAGAAGCCAGAAGAGAGCACTTAGGAAAAAAAAAAAACATCCCAGAAAAAAGCGGTGTATTCTGAAGATCCCTCCACACTTTTTTGTTCTCTCGAAGCCATGCTTCTTCAATAATTCAGGAGGAGCAAGAACCAACAGATCTTACAGCATATTTGATGTGCCAGCAAACAGACTGGAGATTGTTTTATTTCAATTAGCCCCTTTGTTGCCAACAAAAGACTGAGAAACACACTGAGAGAGGGACAGGCATATGGCACTTTTGCTTTCCACTTTGCTTTTTATTTGATGATAGTCCTCTTATCGCAGCTCTCACCGTTTCCCCCGCCTCATGCCCGCTTCTTCCTTTACCATACTTTATCTGCTATTGTTCTCCTTGTATCATCTTACTTGGGATCAAGTGATTCTCTCCAGCACAAAAATAAGAAGACGTATTCTTTTTCAGTCTGTTCTGATCTCCCAGGCTAATTGGCTCAGGTGTAAACCAAGCCAGCAGGGCTGCGACTTTGATGTGACACTTTAGAGCGCACACCTGGTAACATCCCTGTTTGTGTGTCAAATACCAGCCGGCCTTGCCTGCTGCTCAAACCCAGCTAATAAAAACGCTAGTAATCATGTTGTATTACAAGGCTCAAATTCATGCTGTTACTTTATTGCAAGGTTGTCATTAATTTTGCAGGGTGAACCTGGAATCTGATCTGACCTGTTTTTAATACGTGTGGGTCTGTGTGCAAGTGTGCAAGTGAGTGACAGAAAGGTGACTGCCAGCTGTTTCTTCTTTACGTATGGTGTTACCCTTTGCTTTGATCAATAATGCTGTTTCACTTTAAAAGAAACTCATTTTGCAAGGATGCAGAAGAGGGGCCTTCCTACCTCCCTTGTCCCTGTGGTTTATTTGTAAAGCATACACAATTAGGGAAAGGTCAGTCAACAGTAAGTAATATCTTACTGCTTTAATAGAGATTGTTCGCCCCTTTTGCTCTGTAGAGCTGGACCCATTGTTGAACAGTTGTCTTATTACTGTTGCTTGTAATGGTATTTGATAGAATTACAAACCTAGGTAAGCTCGGGAAAAGTAATAATAATTCTTTTAAAATTGCAAAATAAGGTCATGTCTAAAATGAAAAAGTCAAAATTCTTCTGAGTCAGAAGCACTCTTTTAAACTCCAGTCCAGTACAAATGTAATTATATTTGCATCTAATATTTGTGAAAATATACATATGTATGTGCATATGTGTCTTTGAGTTTTAAAATACTAAATATTTTAATTTTATTGTGCGGAAAATGTTAAACCTTCAAAAACGTCATGTAACTGTAATCATAAATACCTTCAATATTTAACAAATATGTTATCAACAACTAATTTATTGCCTAAACAGCCAGGAACTGCTAGAATTTGTATTGGTGAGTTAGGAATGCAGGGTAGCAAGAAGATTTTGGGTTTGGATATAAGACTTTTATCAAACAACTTTTGAACATTGCTGTTACTCCTTTTGGTCACAGTGGAGAAATATTTTTGAATACTGAGAGACAGAGGTATATTATACAGATGCTAAAATGCATGAGAACTTGGAATAAGATAAACACCTAAGTAATTAGCAAAACAGATTAATGGTCTTTTTGAAATTTAATTAAAATTAATCAGAGTTTAAATTAATTAATTTAGTTTTAGTTAAACTAATTTCTGAAGATCCTGGGGAAAAATCTAAAATCTCTAAATTGAAGATTAAAAGTAAGAAATCATTGAAAGAGGAGAAAATATGCATCAAAATTTCCTTTTTTTTCTCTCCCCGCCCCCCCCCTTTATTTTTTTTCCCCCCCAAATCAATGGAACACAGATTTTGAGTTTTCAGTTTTACAGCACGGCCAGGAGTTCTTAGAAGAACAGTAGAAACTAACAGCTCAAACTGAAGACATCAGCATCACAAAGTGAGCCATTTAGCCCTCTATCGGGACTGCAGGCACTGTTGTCTATGATGACTAATAAAGCCCCGTCAGATATTCCCATAAAAGAGGTGCTTTGTACTGCCATAAATAAGTTCCTGTAAGTTAAAATTCACTCCGTTTATAGAGAAGAGCTGTAAATTCACAATGCCCAAAACATGAGTTATTTAAATATGAAAATAATAGTGGTTCACATGAAGAATTTTTCTGGTAAAAGTTTTCCAAATTTTACAAATGGTAACTTACTGTTAGGCTCAGTGGTACTTAATGCTGTCTTGAATTGTCTATGCAAAAGGACTGAAAAACACACTGATGGTACATACAGCAAAGAAAACTGAAGAAAACCCCTCAGATATTATCAGTAAAACCAGAGAGAAGGTGAGATAAAAACATTTTACATCACCTTTACATCACCAATACACTCATGATGTAAAAAGTACAAGAGTAAAGCAGTCCACATGATCATAAAATAATCCAATGTTTATATAAACATATAGCTGATAGAAAGCAGTAATCTGAAAAACATGCAATAAGGAGACAAAAGTGGTTTAGCACAGTTTTGAATTGTGTGCTTACAGGCTTTTGTTTGTCCATTTCAGGTGACTTAATCTGTAACATTACATCCTTTTCTGATTACTTCTTCATTAGAAATAGAGTGAGAAATTGGAGGTAGCTCAAAGAAATGGAAAAAAAATATCAACTGGTAGATAGAAGTGACTGATTTGCCAGGCAAATTTACATGTCAGAAGTTTCACATCTATATTGCAATAAAGGTTTCTAGGGTTTCGCATTTGTTTCCTCTATTGACTTCAGTGAGAGCACTAATAGATTCTCACAGAAACAACCATGAATTACTGGCAGGCAAAGATCAGAAAAGCAAAGTCACAATCAAGGGATATTTTGTGGAAGTGAGAGCAAAACACAACTATTACTGTGGAAAGGGAGATAAAAGTTGAACATAAGCAAAATATTTCCTTGCAGTTTGGTTTTCACACTAGTGAAAGTGTCTTCATCTACACTTTTAAACCTGTACAGAAGAGCCCAAAACATCCCAATGATGAAGAAGGAAAAGGGGGACACCATTTCTGTTATACTTTTCTGACTCTCTAAAGGTCTGGGACCACTGAAATCAGTCTTAGCCCTTTCTTTCCTCATAGAAAAATTCTGTGTTCTGTCTTTAATCCCCATCCTGCAAATGGTTTGAGAAACTGTTTATCTGCCTCCCAAAGTCAGAAGTGGAGTGCACCCTTCCTTGCTTAAGTAGGTTTTCAATGTTCTCTTGAAATACCAAGTGGTATTGGGAATGGAAACCTGAGAAGAGTTACCTACTTAGACCACTAATAAAAGGCAGTTTAAAATCACATTACTGTTGTCTACTGCAACAAGTTATAATATATATTTTGTTGTGTTTGTTGTTGTTGCAGCTGACGGAAATGTGAAAACAAATCTTCAATGTAGTCCTACTGTGTGTCTCCTGCCACAAGTCTGTAAGAGACTCTTCAGTTTTTTGGTCTTTTTTTTGACTTGTCCTTGTGGATCTGTAGGAGTGTATTGTCCTTAAGGCAAGTTGTGAAGCTTTCATGGGACACAGGATCAAATTTATCAGGAAGACACTACATATTAGCTTTCTATAGTGAAACAATTGTTACTTAGTTTAATAATGAGAAAAAATAATTTTTAGTATCATACTTTCAATTTTTAAATTGATAGTAGAAGTCAAGGTAGAGATAGAAATCATATAGTTGAACGGAAATAGTTTTGTTCATCTGATTAATTTCTATTACTGCTTGGAAAAAAAAAATTAAATATGACAATTCTGCCTCTATTTTGCACCTTCTCATTGCCTTGACTTTTTTACTTTTGCTGGTTTGTAAATTTTTTTAAACATACAGATACTTAAAAGTTCTAGGTTTCTCTTGGATTTGCAAGGGAACATAGTGGTTATTTGAATAAATAAGAAACTTTGATTCTTATTGACGTGGTCCTGAGCCTGCATTTTTTCTGATGTTCTTTGAAGAATTACCCTTGTGCACCCTCGACATTTCCAGGGTGGCAATGAAATAGCGTGTCTTGGAAGAGTTTCAAAACCTGGCCTTTGGATTTTAATTATTACTAAGGGTAGGAAAGCCTGCAGAGGAAGAAGCTATTTTAGCTGTCCACCCTTATTCCTGAAAAGAGTACTAATTAACAAAATGAAATGAAATGAAGTCACTGTTTGTCTGGTACAAAAAGAATAGGCTGAAGGAACATGTGAGACATTATAATATATGCATGCTTTATTAAAATAATTATGGGTGAGATTCTATCCATTCTTAGGCAGTTTATTCTGTAATTAGGCTCAGTAAATCAAGCGAGGGCCAAATACCTGGTTTTGGACAGTTTAATATCTGGCAGTGTGGAATCCATACAGGTGCAGCTGTCATTCTTCTGCCTCCTTTCTCTAGTTTTCTCAGATGGAGTAGCTTTGTCATTACCAGTAGCTGTCTCTTTTGCATGCAATGTCAAACTAGGGGACCCTTTCTCACACAGTGGAGCAGCGCATAATCTGCATTGCTAATAAAGAGGATGCCAGTTTATCATTCTGCACAAAGCAAACTTCCTTAAGTGGTGTGTCCATATGTATGTAAAGATTATTGTAACAAGCACCATCATGGCTACTATTCTAGTCACTAGCATCCAAGAGAGGCAGGAACCGAAGCACTTACCCAAGGCTGAAGCTCCTCTTCCTAGCACCACCAGCAAAGAATGTTTTGGACAATGTAGCTGAATATCACTGGGGTATCGTCTGTGAAATATTTTATAAAACTTTTTTTTTTTGTGGAGGGTGGAAAGAATTCCCCTCTTATGTCTCCCTTCCTTGCTCCAGATAAATGTATTTAAAAATACTCATAGAATATTTCTAGAGAAACAATCAACATAGATTTTGTGAGGTTAGGAAAAACATTATTCAGTTATCTGTTTTCTTTTTGTGAAGGGCATCAAGTCTGATCAGCGATTCTTTAATTTTAAAAAACTCTTAATATTAATATTTTTAGACTACATTTGTTTTTCCCAACACATAACTGAGAAAACAATGTCCTCATACAACTTTCAACCTCTTTCAGTTTATACCTTTGGATAAGGTTTCACTCTGCAATTTTCAGCATTTGTCAGAAGAGCTGTGGGATGTGTCATCAAGAAGAGAATCCCAAAACAACCAAGTACAGAAGATTTCACAGTATGAGTTCAGTGACATTATGCTTCTTATATTTCTAGGGGAAATTTCTGAGAAGAGTGTGGAAACCTTTAAGATGGTGGTTAATATACATACAAGGGTCTATAGAAACAAATTTTTAAAAACATTTGGGCAGTAAATGTATTTTAATAATAGGTATTATGCTCCTCCAACAAATGTCCAGCCCTACCCATGCTTTAAAACCATGCTTTATTATATTACTTGCATTAATCCATTCTTTATCTGTTTGTTTGCTGGTTTTCTAAAATGAGAAACCTACCTCGCTGCTCTCTCTGGCGTAAGCAGCAGAAACAAAAGAAGCCAGCCCTGCCTAGTTTTTCTAGTTAACTTAAATCTATAAGGAGAAGCTCTATTCACTAGTACTGAAACTCCCTAAACAAGCCAGAAATGTAAGGTTTTCACAGCCAATTTTTTTCTGTAAGATTTTTTGTTATCTTTTGATTTTCTTGCTTACTTTTTCTTTTTTCCTAAAGGGGAAAAACTTTATTCTGGTCTACCTCCCACCATTGACCTGGTAGGATGTCACTGTATTTTCTTATCTGTTTGATTGTCATCATTTTCTGTTATGTATTTTACAAAATGACGCACAATCCTTTTACCCTTAAGGCTAACACAGCAGTGGTCTATCCAGGCTCCACAAATATTTCTTTTTTATTTTTGATTTCTTGGCTCTGAATGCCAGCCAGATCACTAAGTAGTTAGACCGGTGATCATGACTATGGATGTTAAAGTAACCACAGAAAGGTTTTACCACCATTCTGTGATGATCAGTCTTTCTGCAGATTTTATTTCCCATTTCTACTATGCTCTTTAAATGACTGGGTCAAGTGTAACCCCAGGAGGGAGGGAGAGACTGCTTCTTCCCTTAGAGAGCAAATGAGCATGTTGGGGCAAAAAGGTTTGGAGACCTCAGGGTGTGGTGGAAACAGCATAAAACCTAGGGTTGTGCAGCTCCTGGAGAGAGATTGAGAGACCACAGAAAAGAGCAAGGATCAAACAGGCAGGCTTCTGAGGGGACGAAAATGAAGTAGCAAGGCCCAGAGGGGACAAAGGCAGAGCTTGCTGCAACCCAGAAAGTCTGTGAATTGCTTGTCTAGAAGAAAGACACAGTGGGCTGGCAGACAGATGATTCTACAAATAATTTTCATTTTGTTCTGTCTTCTCTGCTTTGTGTTCACTCAAAGAATGTCTCTTAGAATTATTATGAATATTACTATTGATAGTATCACTAACAGAGGTTTTGGAAGCTTTTTGGTCTCTTTTTGAAGCTCGTTTTCTGAGGTGATGTATGTAGCTCCACATCAAGATTGCAGCCAATACAAAGTCCTGCCATAGGACCATATCAAGCTATGTATGGATGGTAGAAAAAAAAATAATATTTTACCTAGGCTCAATATTCAGATCTGTTTCTTCTAAAAACATTGTTATGTTTTTAACTGTTTTGTCTTGTGCAGCTCTTGAATATTCAGATGAATAGTGAGTTCGGTTTATGATCTCCCTTGCAAAATTTATGAAGAATCCTAAAAAATCAGGAAAAGGAGGGAGGTGACCTTGCTGGGGGAAAAGCAGAGTAGCTAGTGTTAGTTTTCCTGCTAAATAACTTCTGACCTGAGTGTAATCACACTGGATTCTACATCCAACAGGATGTCTTTTAAGACAGAACAGCTAGTGCTAGTCAATTTATTAGCTACTCCATTCCTATTTACATGGCCTGGAGACCAATATGTCTGTGTGTGGCATTTTTCTTAAGTACAGAGTGAAGTTTTTGTAACAGAACAGTTCTTTCTCTTGCTTATGAAACAAACTTTCCTGTTGTGGGGTCTTTGAATCCTTTAATGGTTGTAGCAGCAAAGCTGTGCATTGGGTCATCAGCCCCATCATGTACTATTTTATTATTCTTTTTGATTTTCAGGGCATAATTCTGCCTCTGACACTATGAACCTCATGATATTTTTCTAACTTCTTTAGAAATATCAGCTGTAGTACTATGTGCATTGAACAAAGATAATGATGCTTCTTTACAGTATAAAATGTGACCACAATCCAGGTTTCTTTTTGGTGTTTTTCATATTGCTGGTATAGATCCCCATGCATCCTAGCCTTCTAGCCCTCTAGCTTTAGTATTTGATGTCCAACCAACCTGAAATTACTTCCCTCCTTATTTTTGCTCACCTCCATTATAATTTATCCTAAATTTGAAACAATTCTTAGTTTTTATATTCTTTGCATTTACTGTTTTCCATAGTATGTGGAAATTCACCCCATGCCTTTGAAAAAGAAATTGGCTATCTGATGCTTAGCCAAACAGTGAGCTGGGTGAAGCTATGGCACAGTGCTCTGTTTGTCAGAGAACCTGGGTAATTTCGCAGACCCATAGTTTTCTTTTCCTTAGGTATCTTCTTTCTTTGAGGTCTTTTAAGTTCTTATTTTACATTCTGCTACTGTGTCTCAGGGACTCAGCTTGTACTTTAGATTACTTTTCTGTGTGCCTTATTTTTCTGAGGATATTTGTCCTGTTTTGTTTCTTCTTTACATGTAAGAAGTCAGTTGGCATTTCCTGCTTTAAGAAAGACCTTGATATCATCCATTTCCTTTTCTACCCTAGAGCAAGCTATGGCAGATCATGAAACTTTTGTCCCCATTTGGTCTCAAATATAGTCTTGTTTGTGGTTCTATTTGGAGAAAGGATTCAAAGGTTTATAGACACATTAACTCTTTAGGATTTTAGAGCATTTTTCTTTGTTTTTCATGATCATACCCTCCATTTTCTCAGATTTTTCCAGTTGTATGCTTACACCCTTACATCTTTAATTTAAAACATAAATCTGCTGCTACTTGCTTGTTTTAGTCATATTTTTCCCTCTGCTAAGGTCTTCTAAGTAAACTTAAATTTTATGAAATTTCATCTCTTTAGAGATTAATTCAACTAAGTTTCTCATCTTTTCTGTAGTATATGCTGTTCCTCACTCCAATAGCTGGCTGTAGATGGCTCTGTATCTGTTACAATATTCAAGTGTATTCACTCCTTTCATATGTACTCAGATTTTATATTTTTTTAATGAAAGCTAAATTTGTTCAATAAAAGTTACTTTCACTAAAAAACAATGCTATTTCCTGTAAGTCAACCAATGGTATTTCATGCTGTGCCTTCCTAGGCGCTCAACATTTTGTCAATACTTCTCCTTTACTTGAGTTTTCATTCTGTGTCTGTTTTCATTTTCGGCATGTTTCTTGTTCCTTCCATTTTTCCTGCAGATTAAATACTACTATTCCTGTTTTGCAGATTAAGGCCTTGGAATTTACAATGGACTTTTTTATTTATTTTTTTTTTACTTCCAGTTCAATCATACTACATCTAAAGAAACAGCATGCAGCCCTTTAACCCTCTAATTCTGCCACATTTTTGCTTTCATGTGTGATAAAGTTGAGCATACAGCTATCGATGAAAGCTATCTCTTCAGAGTATAGCAAAACACTATAAATTTTTGGGGTTTCCCATTCCATTCACATGCAAGCATTTTATTGAGTAACTTAGCCTTTACTGAACTCTGAGCTAAGTTCTTCTTGAGCTACTCAAACTAAAATGCGTCTTTCCTTGACCTGATACAAATAATTAAGAATTCATTAGCATAAGCATAATTACCTTTTTCTGTAATGTATATTATATTGTCTAACTGCATTTTAACTTACACAGACTTTTGAAATGTAAAACATCCTGTAGCATTAAGCCTCAGGTTTGTAGGGGAGAGGTGATTTCTCTTTTTAAGCTGTATATTTTATTGTAAGGTATACTTGGAAGAAACGGACAAGATACCTTTCAGAATGGAGAGGCTTCTACTCTCATACAGAAAGACAAAGATAAATTTATCTTTGAAGTTAAAAAGAGATTTAAAAGTCAACCTTTAGAAGCCGCAGATCTCAGAGGAGAGGGAGGTTGCCACCAGGTAGACCAGGAATCTGAGAGGAACTGTGCAAAAAACCACACCTCAATTCTTTTTTTTTTCCTCTTTTTTTTTCTTCATAGAAAAACTGACAAAATGAAAGTCTTTTTACACTGGCACTTACCATTTGTTGCACTACAGATGGGACAACTTTTTTTTTTCCAGATTCCCATAACTGCATCTGGGAGAAAACAAACAACTTCATTGTTCCTTGGCTTGCTCATCTGGCCTGACTCTAGTTTTAGTACGGAAATCTTTGGACTGGTGGGTGTGGGGTTTGGGGAACTGTTTGTGTGGGTCCTAAAAGATCCTTTTTCCTAAATTTTTTCCCATAATCAGTAGAAGTTGTAGTTTGGCAAAATACCTACCTGTCTCTGTTGCTGAAACAGGTATATTTCACAAAGGCTTGTTTCTTAAGCAGTTAGGGACATAAATTAATTTTTTTCTATCTGCTCACTGACCTTTGACCTGCCTGTCATGCACAACCCATCCTGATGAGGAATCTCCCACTGAATTACTTTTATACTCAGTTTGTACTCTGCAATGGGAAGGAATGGCAGACCTGGATTAAAAAGTCTTAAATAAATTAAGTATTTTTTGGCAATGAGAAATTGCTAGCTTCATCAGGTTCTCTCCTTGTTTTTAGGAAAAAACAGCAAGGCATCCTTCTCACTCCACAGAGAAGGAAGAGGTGGAAAGGTCAAGCAGGGCATATTTACCATGGAAGTGCCCATGGCTAGCACATATTGGCAGGTGTTACTTGCAGGTGGAGCCAGTGACATGAGAAGTGGAAAGGGTTTTGGCAACACAGCGATGGAGTTAACAGTTTGTACAGGTAACTAACTGGTAGGCACGGATGCTGCTGTACTTTTTAGAAGGAAAAAGTTGGTCAGATGGACCAAGAAAAATAAGTCCAAAGCCTGTCCCATAGACCAAGCCATCAGGTTAGGAACCTCTTCCTCTTCTCTCCAGCTGGACATGGGAAGACTCCAGTGTCATGTCTCTCAGTCTCATGCTGCAATTGCTGCTTCTGATCTCTCAGCAGGGACTCCAGACCGTGTTTGCTGCTTTCCAGAGTTCACGCAAAAAGTACATTTGCTAACCTGCTGCCCACAGGTATTATCATTTTACCATTGACTCCTCAGGTAAGTAGCAAAACACCAAGTGATGAGGAATCAGAAACAAGACTGACAGAGGCAGAAGGAATCCTGCATTATTCCCTGGCACCTTTTAGTTCAGTTGTAAGGTCTCTCCCGTGATGTACGGAGGAATCTCTATTACCATATAGGAGGTGGGAAGACATAATTTGATGGCTTGCTACTACAAAGAAATGTCAGACTATAAATAATCGACAGTACTTTGGAGGATGTCAACAGACCCATCTGCCTCTTTCTCATCCCCTCAACCGTAGACCAAATGACCTATAGCTGGCATGAAAAACTGTTGGCATAAGCTGCTTCTGACTGAACTAAAAAAAGTAATGAGTTGTGCCATTGTTTGATTTGAGGCTTGCTGAGACAGGACAGGGTTAAGGAAAGGTGAGTGAAGTACATTTGGAATGACAAAGAGGAGTATATTGCAGTTAAAGAAGGAAAAACTATTGCCTAGTCAAGAAGATTTATTACCAGACTTGAAAAAAGCACATGGGATGACAAAACCAAGGAATTTGTGAACTCTACATGCTTATGAACATGCTGAACAGCAAGAAGCTGAATCCACCGGTACTTATCCAGTAGACTACCTTCCAGTTCCCAAAACTGAACACCAAGCTGCCAAGATGTTGTTACAAGTTGTGTGCATCTCCAATAAGGTTTTAGAAGACAGACTGCTTCACTTGCTGCCTGCTTGGTTATCTGCCATCTAGATTTATCACTGTAGCCACAAATGTGATGTCTCTGAGTGGTCAGCGGAAGTCAAGCAAACTGAGATGAATAAGGCTTCTACAACCTTCTAGTCCAGATGAGTAAATGCTCACTGTCTTTTTCAGGCAATGGGATCATGTTATTTCCAAACCTACCCCCTTTGCTATATCGGAAGATGTTAACAGAGCAATAAACCCCCCATATGTCAGGTGGGGCATTGCAGCAACCTGAAGGTTACCAAGTAGTGTGCTAGCAGTAAGAAGACTGACCAGTGGCAGCCAGAAAAATGTCTAATCCTAAAGCCAAGATTAAAATAAGTGTTCCCATTCAACACTCTCTTGTTGTCAGGCTCGAATATTTTGCCTTGCAGTGTTGCAGAGAATTTCCAGTATTCCAGTATTTTTGCCCCATGAAACTTTTAATATAATTTGGCTTTATTTCAAGCAGAAAACATACTGAAAATTCAAAGAGAGAATGCTCTGAAGGAAAGCATGTGTCAGCCTGGGGAAAAAAAGTCAGCCTGGCTTTTCTGCCAGCTGTAGCCTTCCTTGTTTTCTTTGCCAGTGTTTGCTGTGTCACTGGGTGATAGACACTTGTTTCCTCCCATCTTGGCTGTATGAACAAGCACTCTGGCACCTAAGCCATGCTTCTGAATGCTGAGATCCCTAAGGCACTGTCAAGTGACAACATCAGAACTAGTGTGGCCGTATCATCAAGGCAGGGCAGCAGATTTAGTCTGGGTCTAGCACCACATTACTGCTGTTGTTTTGATTCCAGGACCTGAGCCTACAACACTGATGGTGCTGCTTGGCTTTTTTTCCTTTATCTCTGTTAACAAAGAATCCCTGGTCATACTCTGAAGTTTCTCAATTGCCTCATGTTTACTCTGACAGCTCTGGGGAATCGTGGATGCCTTATAGTATCTGATTTATTAAATTCTTTTTAAATTTTTATTTATGTTTTTAAATGCTTGCTTTTATAATTAAGTCCTCACCATCCTGGACTTCTTGCTAAAAGTAACATCCTGTTGTTTGTTTACTGGTGTTCTATTTGTTTACTGGTGTTCTAATCCAAGTACGTAGTTATATGTATGTCTCATTAAAATGTCTGCAGGTGTCACAAATACCTTGTTCACTAAATCTGGTAGTCTAGTGGGTTGATTTTTCCTTTTTTTAGTACCAAGGGTTGCGTAATCAACTGGGACTGTAGTAATGGCATCTGCATTACAGAAGTAATTTGGACAGGTGCAATGCATCAATTAAAACATAAACAAACACAAAATGCTTAGATTCACTCCAGCAGTTTAATTTTTTTTTCCTAAAGTCAATTTGCAATTAATTTAATATTAAAGCAGAAATGACAGATGATCTAATTGTTAATGTGGTACAAGTTTAGAAAGACATTAGAGTACCAGTCTGGAGAACTGTTGCACATAATTGCTCAGGTGTTCAGCACACATTTCATTCCCCCTGCTGTGCAAGGACTTCTGTTCCTGGATTTTCTTTCAATGGTTCCCCCAGAAGTGGGATTAAAAGTAGAAACTTAATGATAATGAATTAAATTGTTCACATCTAAAGGGGTCTGATTGGCAGGATGCTGGAGACAAAGAGATCCCTGACTATGGTTAAAAAAACAAAAGTAATTGGGTTACACAAAGAAAATAAGATAAACATTCATTAAAATTACAGTAACAGACTGTGATTAATGAGCATATACAAGTGCAAGCAGCGCATATTCTTTAAGCCCTGCAAGGCGTACATCCAGTAGCATAATTAATAATTTTTAATTGTTTAGTAAGTAATTGTTATGCACTTTCCAGTTCAAAAGATGTGAACTTGTTCTCCTTAACCTGATTTTATCTGTGACTACTACGGAGTCATCAAAGGTATTGTAATTGGTAATGAAATTTAGTCTGCCTTTTTTTTGACTATGAAGTTTGTGTTTATGTGGTTCTGCTTGGGAAAGTCTTCATGGAACTTGAAGTACTCACAATGGAGGAAAGTTCCATGTGTCCATTCTTCCTTAACATAGCAAAAAAAAGTTTCATGTTTGGATGTCATAATGTTTAAAGCTGGTGAAAATATCTGGTTTTGTACATTAGATGGAAATATCTCTCTGGTTACATGAGCTTG
>NW_010139019.1:76237-86405 GCF_000699245.1 Pterocles gutturalis
ATTGAGGCAAAAGACTCTATTGGGCTGGAGATAAAATCAACCAAAAATGTAGTTTTGAGTTTTATCTAAGGACTAAGAGGACCTGTTGTAGTTTTCTGGAAGTTCTCAAGATGCTTTGATTGCTCCGGCAGCTGTAGATCCAGGCCCAAGCCATAAACTGCAAGAGAGACACAAGCTGATAACTTTCTGTCTGTCCTTTGGTTCTAAAATCCTTAACAACATGGTTCAAGAGCTCCCAACTGAGACAAAGAGAGCAGGTGGTGTCTATAGATCAACACTCAGAAACATTGAACCTTTGAAGGGTCTTAAGTTCTGTACCCTTCATAAGCCTTCTGCCTGAATGACTTGCTTAGCAGGCTGTCTGCAGGACACCATGCTGCTGTCTTTGTGTGCAAAAGAGCCCTGCAGGCTTTTGGAAGTATTTCTGAATAGACGGGTAGTGCTGGTAGGGAAGAACAGTGAGAATAAAAAAAATGGTGCTTGCAATTTGAAGTCCCACAGGAGAAGCTCTGAAAATCTCCTGAAGTCCTTGGGAAACTCGCCAAATGTATTACGTTGTGATTATTGACGCACTTCTTACTGTCCACAGTGATCTCTCCCAACAACCACAACAAATGATTGTTAAGTCTTCTAGCTGCTGGGAGCACTAGCTGTGTTTCAGTGGCCGTGTTTTAGTACATGCATTAAAGCAGTGGAAACTTTACAAACCCTCTTCTTAAATATCGCTATCCCTGTCTGACCAGAATCAATGATGAACATCAATGTCAATACTGTCATCACTCAATGTATGAATATTATTGCTCCTTAAGGTTGCCTTTCATAGGGTCTTCATCCCTATTGCTGATACAGAACTACTGTACTGTCATTGTTACCCAGCATGTATGCCTGCTGGGGATTTTGAAAACCTGTTTGAAAATGTTTGCCATTTCCCGAATGTTCCCTTAAGAACACAACTGTTTTGGCAGCAAGCAGTGGGCGATTCATAGGATGGTGATGGATGTTGAGCAGGATGGGTGACAAAGGACCATGCACCTGCCTGTTTCCTGATGAAATGCTTTCTCTTCCTTATTGATATGGCCAACTTGAGTATTTGGACCATAGACACATTCTTGACAGAAGCTACCATGAATCTTTATTGCAAAACAGCTCTTCCAATATCCAGTGCTGCAACCCAAGAGGAAAGCCTGTGATGCTTATTTTTCATAAGTCTTTTCCTTAAAAGATAGTTGTAGTATCAGCGGGACCTGCTCAGAGCTGTATTTGTTCAGTGTTCCCAGAGCAAGCTATAAAGTTCAGTGCTCATAGCAGTACAAAATTACTCCTAAGGTAAGAAAATTTTGTGTTGCCATTTTGCTCAAAACCTGACAAACTATGGAAACTCCTCCAAAACTTAGTCACTTCTGCAGACAATTTTTACCATATTTGAAAAAAAGTGACTTTGTGCATAAATTGTGTGATGAAGAGACTGATGCCCTTTTGTCTTCTCTCTTCTGTAACTCAAAATGACAAGTATCAAGCAAAGGTATTTCAGTCTTCTATATTATGGTAAGAAGGAATGAGAGTAGCCCCATGAAGCTGACAGAAGAAACATGGATCTTGAGGGGTTTGAAAGGAAAATACGTATCTCTAGGGGACTGGAGTTGAAGAATCAGCTCAGGTTTTAGAATGAAAAACACGTACACCAACATTATAGGTTGGTTTTAGTAGAACTTTTCTTAATGTCTTTACTTTGGAAAGGTGCATATAGATTTATTTTATGTGTTATTTGCATCTTTCTTTAGATACCAGACTGTGTAAAGCTCACATTCCTGTCCTATACACCAGAGTACCTATTGAGAATATAGGATATCATCTAATGTGTCAGAGACAGGTTGTTATTTTTTTTTTTTCCTATTTCACAAACCATAAGCACGGCAGAGTCGCTCTCCAGAGGTTCTGTCCTATAGTGCTCTTTGGGGCACAGAGGTTTTTGCAACCTGTCCCTACTGTCTGGGTGAAGAGCAGGTGACAAGCATGGCCCAGGTTTCTCTATAGTCAGACATGCACAAAGATTTGTGGTGGACTAGAAAGTCTTTTCACAAGTGCTATGGACATCTAGATCTGTCTTCCAGAAAGTGAGGCAAGAAGAGTGGTCCCAGGCCTGTGGAAAAACAAGTGTTATTGTTGAGAGTTTCTTCTTGTTTGATCTCATGTTCCTCAGCTATAGCCCGGGTGTTGACTCTTGATATCTTCAGTGTTTCCATGACAATATTTTCCTTTACAACCACAGTGTACTTTGCATGCTTCCTGATGTACATAAAGGCCCTATTGTAGCCATGGTAATCCCACAGGGATACTAAGAACAAGCAGCTAACATTATCATCAGTGGTTTCCCAAACAAGATTATTTTTAATTAGTTAAATTAGTGCTTTCTTAATTTCTAACGTAACTGTATGCACCTTGCTTGCCTGAGGGAAATGGGCCATAGAAGGAGACCCCTGAATCATCAACCAAGAGGTACTTTCCACTGGCCTGGCTTCCCCTGTGCAGTAACTCGCCAGCTAGTGGACCCTGTCTCATTAACTCACAACAATCAGAACAGGACTTGCACAGTCACACAGGGGTGCAGCAGAGTGCTGTTATTAAATACCGAGCTGTTGATTTACCAAGTGGGTTTTCTAGCATCAGAAGGAATAGTAAGCCCCTCTCGTGTTGTTAAAACAGAGGGGAGAATTTTGGCCATGAAATTTGGGAATGAAAACTACCGCGGGTTGCTCCTTGGCTTAAACAGAACAGCTGTTGTAGTTGCACCTTGACCTTTTAGATAACTAAGTTTTCCTGTGTTGTGTTACTGATGTCAGTTTCTATACTGCTGAAAACAACGGACTCAAAAACAACTAAAATTCACTTTTTCCTTCAAACTTATTTTTTCAGTTAAATTATACATCTTATTTAAAGGTCATAGCTTAAATACTGATCAGTTATAAATCAAAAGAAGTGCCCTAAATCTCATCTTTCAATATTGATTTATATCCAGAAAGACTGGGCTTAGAAATTTAATTTTGCAGTGATTTTCAATTTGTCTGCTTCTGTATTTGTTTGAAATTACTAAATTACTACATGCTATCAGGATAAGTGAGCTAAAAATTCTGATATTCAGGCATCTTGTGTCTACTTTGTATGTAGTGAAATGCAATGAGAAAGTGAGGTATAAAGCAGGGAAAATATAAGACACTCTTTTCTGAAATTCACTGCAGTAATTGGACTTTTTTATGGCTCTCTACTTGCTTCTTGCAGATGCAACAACATGCTCTTCTCTCATACTGATAAGAGAGAGAAAAAAAATTTTTAAAGGCGTTTAGGTAAATTACTATATTTAACACCATTTTTCATGTGTAAAAGAAAAGTAAAAATTTGCTTTTGCTAATCTTTCAGGCTTCATCTCAAACAGATGAGCCACTCCCTCTGCTGGGGATATTTCTACAAACTGCTCTGTAAATGAAAAGATGTTGAGTTTTTTCAGGGAAATGTTAGAAACACTTCTAAAGTCACATAAAACCTTAGCAGTGTTATCAGGTACAAACATTTCTCAAGAGCATGTAAGGGTCTTTATGATATTTTATACTCTAAAAATATCTACCTCATTCAAAAAAAGAAGAAACAGAAACATGAAAATGTAAAGATTTCTTAGCCAATTAGTTTTAGGTGTTTTTTTCTTTTAACATATTTATAACTTTATTTGCAGCTTGCCAAACGTAACTGACTGATAATCCATCAGAGGAAAGTTTTCCTTATAACTGCAGGTTAGGTTTAGCCTGGACAAGAACTGCAGGACGTGAGCAATAGTTTTTCACTTTCTTTTATTAATACTCAAAAAAAAAACACCCAGAGGGTAACAATTCTTAGGAAAAAAGTTCAGTTCGTTCCCAGCTTTCAGTTACAGGCCTTTTGGATGAAGCTGCAGTGGATTCCAAAGAATGTCTCTGACAGGATGCCAGAAAGTGTTCCAGCATATATTTATGCATATATTGGTTTCTCAGTCAAGCTGAAAAAGTGTGAAAACATTTGTATTTTTAAAAATAAGTGTATTTAAAAAGATACAAAGGCTACAAGATCAGGCTACCTGTCCTCTGTATTTCTGTTCTTGCTTACCTACTACTGCAATAATTCATTTATCTACATCAAGCAGATCTGAGAGAAGGATACATGTTTCAGAAACAAGGAAGCTCCTACAAGCTCTCTGAAAACTGCTATCCAGGTAGAGGAAAGAGACCCAAATTAGGGTTACTGCTGAAGACAAGAGAGCAGATCTCACCCATTATAAGTTTTGCTTGGTAGCCAGGATTCCTGCCAGACTGCATATGTGAGATCAAAATGCATATATATGTCTGCAGACTGGCCACAGCACTGCTGTTGTCTTTCCAGGTAAGACTGCCAAAAGAAATGAAGGCAAGCTGACACTAGAGGGTATAAGGAACAAAGTACACAACTTTGTTGGGAATCACGTCACTTTAGTTCTGGTTTTCATGGAACACCTTCCTTTAGTTTTTTAAATTTATATCAGTGTCAAAATAAAAGAATTTTATAGAAATTAAGTGGAAAAAATTTGTTCTGAAAAGATAAAATGGAAATTACATCATTCTCAAAGTTTTCCCCGTTTGTTTGCAGAATTTTAGCTTGATTCAGAACAGTTTGGGTTCAAACAAACTCCTAAATTGACATATTTTTTTCTTTGAATTTTAAAGAATGAAGTGCCCAGCCCAGTAGTTAGTGTCTTTGTGGTGTTTTTGTTGCTTTAGTGGCAACTTGTTCAACAGGACAGAATAAAACCACTAAATGAAGGCTGAACTCTAGCAGCCTTATATTGAAAACTAATTTCAGTGAGACTATTTGAATAAGATTGTTGTCTTTGAACATGCCTGAATAGGGCAAAAACTGGAGTGGTAATTGCACTGGGAACAAACTACATGGCTTCCACATATCTACTTTTAAATTTATGCAGGCTCATTTTCCTTCTCACATCCACTGGTAAACAGGGGGAATCTTAGTGGCCACAGGTGTCAGTGGAGAAGATGATCATACATGATGATTCACTCAGTATTACTTAGCTTCAACTGACTTGGATTTTTTCCTCTGCTCAGGACCTTTTTCTACAATTCTTTAGTACAATGTACACATATAACAAAAGATGAAACATTTGGGAAACAAGCAACAGGTTTGTTTCTTCAGAGCTGGAGGATCTAGCACAATGCAGAGTTATATGAGTGGTTTCTAGGAAAAAGAAATGAGAAAAATTATTATATACTAGTTACAAAACCCCATGCATACTGACATCCAACTTTTTAAAAGTAAGCAAAAAAAAAATAATTGCAAAACCAGACATTACTAAATGAAGCAATTTCAAGGTGAAATTGTGGGACCATGTAGCTGTAAAAAACATTTAACAAATAAACCACGAGATTTTAGGAAAATTCTTGCAGACAGAATCTTTGAGAAAAACTGTGTAAGACCTGAGGGACTCCACAGAAACCAAGCAATTAACTTCAGCTTTACACAGACCTTGTATATTTAACACTTTATTAAAATTGAAATTAGTAAAGGGGAAAAATAAAGCAAAATTATATCTTTACTTTTGAGACTTTTTATACTCGGCTTCTCTAAAGTATCTATTTAGAATGTTTCAGTGCATTAAAAACCTTCCTATTTAGACTAAACACTTTTAATATGTCAGAAGTAATAGCTGAACATAGAGTTGTTGTGTAATGTATATAAAACATGGGGGAATGGCAGTGGGTCATGAAGTCCAGTCTCTTGCTTCTGTTGGTGTCACGTATTTATCCATTCTAATGAAAGTCTCACAAAATCTTTAACTTGTTACTGTTAAGCTGTATGCTAGGAATGTATTTACATAAAATTCAAGACCCTTTACTAGTGTTGTGGCATATAACACGGCTCTTTTCAAACAATTCTTGTTGGAGTATGACCGTCTTACTTTTCCCACACCCCCAGATACAACGGGAGGTTGATAGAAGCACAGCGTTGAGGCAAGAGAAAGTATGAACCCAGCAAAGCAGTTAGGTCAACACCTGAAGTTGGATAAGCACTAAATCAAGCACTAAAAGCTACAAATGTGGTTTCACAGAATTTTACCTTGAGGGAAGGAAGAACCAGTAGGATTTTTCCATGGGAAACGGAACACGCCGGTAGCTACATGATGGGATAAGGTAAAGGTTTAATAAATTCAGAAAGCGTGGAACTGAGAGGTGCTGAAGGTAGGGCAGTGAAAAAAATACAGCTGCTACTTTAGCAAATGCAACGGTCATTCTTATTTCTCTCCTGTGGATCTTCCAGGTGTTTCAGTGAATGCAGCATCTGGAGGATAGAGCTCAGTTTTACTCAGGTCATCTATTGTTCTGTGGATTACAAATGAAGTCCTGTCAATCTAACTGTGTGTTTGCTGGAAAAGTAAAATTAAAATAACATAAAAAAAAAAAAAAGAAAAGTGGTCAATAGTTTCTCTAACTAAAAAACCTGTCAGATTAAATTTAAAAATTTAATAGCATCCTTCACCTCAGAACCTTTACTTCTCCCAAATGATGACAACCAATCTTGGAGCTTGGGACATTATGCAGTACTGTGGAGTGAGCGTTCTGCATAGAAACTGAGCCCAGAGCCTGTGCCAGCTCACAGCAGGTCACAGCTTTGCTTCCATTATTTTCTACTTTGCCTGTCTTCTCACAGTGGTATTATGAAACGTATAAGCTTAAGTATGGCTGCCTGATACCATGGTTGTTCTAGCCATGCAAAACAGGACAAAAATAGTCTAGAAATATGTGGATTTAGTTCACAGATCCAGAGTATCCTCGATGTATCTAGATGCTTTGTGCCTACTTTTTACTGAAAGGATTAATATCTGAGCAGAAATGTGATTTCTGTTTATTGTTCTGTAATTTGCATTTCTGTAGCAATATCAATGTGATTTCTCTTTAAAAGATGTGTATGTTTAAACATGTACATGTCATATAATCTAGCTATCTTATTTGATCCCTGCAGATCACATTTCAAATAAAAATTCCTTGGATTTCTTATGTACACCTCCTTAAAATGAATAAATCTCAAAATCAGAATTTTCATTCCCCTTTTATATTAAACACTGTGCACGTGAGAATTCCAACCAGGAGTGTTAATGGAATGTTTAAAAAGTTTACATTTAACTGATAGATCTTTGCAGTGAAATCTTTGCACCTTAGTCAGATACAAATGGCTTTCACTGAATCATGAGAAGGCACGCGTGTACAATTGGAATGCTCCAGCACTATACGTTATATTGCTTTCTCAAAGTAACAATATCTATGAATATAGCTTGTGTGTCTATAGGTGAGTCTGTGTGTAAGTGTATCTATATGATATTCTGTCCCCTAGAAAAGTTTGAACCTGGTTGCTCAAAGTTTTTAAAATTATGTTTAGTCTGAAAAAAGACAGATAGAAACAGCCTAAGTTACAAATAAGGGAAAAGAAATTCAGAAATACAATATTTAGGTGTCTTTTACCACAGTTTCACTGATACATAAGCCCTCAGTTGTTACAATACTTCTAACAAACAGAAAAGACTCATAATTTCTTCCAGCCCTCAGGTTGTGCAGCATAGAAAAGATGGAAAACCTTCTTTTATTCTCTGCACATATAAACCATTCTACCCTAAAGGATAAGTTTTCTGGAAAGTAAATGAGTACGGTCTTGTGCAGTTTTCCTTCTCCTCTGACCCAGCTTTGCAATCTGTCACGGGACAGCACTATATAGCCCCAACAATGCCACTCACCTTACAGATTATTTTAATCATGAAATTACCTGCAAATAAAGTGGATTCAGTTTGCAATAGTTTTAAAGATCTTGAAGTTAAGAATCTAAATCTCACACGAATGTGATTTTATGTACTTATGATTTCTTTCACACCTGGCCCTAGATATTTAACATTCACTATGGTTTACATTTCAATAACAAAGTCTTTCTGAGGATACATCCTAAAGTGACAGAGCACGTCAGACACAGAGCTGGAAAGATAACACAGATGTTCCACTTTATAGTGTAGAGTCATAGCCACTTTTAATGAACTATTGTTTCCGTGAACCAACATAGGATGAACCTCCATGCTTTCTTTTGCTCAGAGAATGAATTATCATGTTTTTGCTGTCAAACTCATGACTTAGATTATCTACACAATGTATTACTTCTCTAAGTGTCAGTAATTTTTTTTAAAAGTCTATTACAAAAGCAGGTGCATGTTTGTTTTTTTTTTTTTTTCATTTTGAAATGTAATACTCAGTTTTTGGCCTCAAGCAATACTAGGATTTAAAATAGGAACTACTTTGAAGCAACACAAAGTTGCACCCAGCCTTTAGGTTATTAAATGTGTTTTCTCTCTCAAGCTTCCCAAATGCACTTCATTGTTTAATGGAATTCTGACTGTAAGAGTTAGTTGTAGGCATCTCAGATGGACTTCTTTTAGAAATACGTGATAATGCACCCATGGATTCAAAACACACCAAGTGGATTCCAGGGAAGGGGGGAAAAAAAATAAATATTTTTTACTTCCAGATCACAAGGAGGAATAAACAAATCAATAGTATTTCAAGAGAAGCAATAATATACCTGGTCAGTGGGTCATCTGAGAGATCTAGGCAGGTACAATTGAGCTTCAGCCTTCAAGGACTTTCTTTCAGGCACAGTTTAGTTTGTGCAGTTCACAATCAAAAATAGTGTGTTTTAAAGCACATTGGTAAATAAGCATTCTATTCCAGTAAGCCTGACTTTCCAGTTGATGTAAGATATTCTTGTAACTAGGATTGATTGATGAACTTTGACATTTCCAAAACTGAGCATCTGGATGTGAAGGCAAAACAATCCTCTGGATTACTGAAACATGAGTATTACCTAGAAACTGCAATGTTATTGTTCAGTTTGCATGAGTTTAAATCATATTCTCCAGGACATACATAGTGTACCCAGAAGACTCTGGACTCTGTAGTTACATTAAATAAATCCTTTTGCAAAACCAATCATATACGATGGAGATACTAGCTGTAAATTTGCAGTAAAGTCAACTTACATATTGCACATAAGTGCCATAGGTACTACTATAGCAGTATCATCTTGCAAAAAAAATTGAGTCAGTGTCCAATCCAAAGAAGAATATTACTATTTTACTTTGGTGAGAAGTAAAGACACCTCAGCTAGGTCAGTTGGAAGCACACTGAGGGCACAACAAGAAGGAGGAACAGGAAGATGCATAGCCATTCTTTGCTTTATATTCATTCCACAGACAGAAGGTTTCCATTTCCAGAACTGCCAGTTTACCTTTTCTTTTTAAAAATTCCTTTATATTCAATTAAAAAGATTTTTAAAAGGTACATTTAATTATTTCAGTATTTTCTTTTTAATAAAAGTTTCAGCTTTTTTCGTTCTTGTAGGCTTTCTCCAGAATGCTAATATCTTCTCCCTCAGCTACACTCCAACCCCAAGCAAAATCATGTTAGAGCAAGTAATGCTTTCTGAAGGAAAGTTTCATTTTCACACACAGCCAAAATGAGTTATATTGCACCTGTACAAATGATGTTTCCCTTATTTTATGAAACTGGAAAACAGCCAAGTTGTACAATGTTTCTGTAGGTGCAGAGTTTTTTCACACGCCTCTTCCCAGCACCACCTGCTTCAATGATTTGGGTGTTCCCCTCAGGTAGGTCAAAATTTAAAACATGTTAGTACTCAGATTGGCCACACCTAGAGATAATACACTCTATTTTTTTTTTTTTTGACAATTATTGTGTTAGCCAAATATGACATACTGATCTATGGTACTTATTTTTTGAACTTTGCATAACTGTGGTTGTTAGTGGATGTCAGGGGTAGCTGATGCTGTTATACAGAGATTGCCAGAACCATAGCATGAGGTCCAATCAGATGGTAAACAAAAACATATAGACTAAGGAAATGGAAAGCTGAATGAGCCCCGTAGTCCAGCTAGCTCATTATCTTGTCTCTAGCATGGGATAGTAAGAGGTATTGAAAAGGAAAGCACAAGACATATTGCAGAGGACTGTAAATTTATCATCTTGTGGCTAAAGTTCACAGGCAGAGTGGGATGTGGGAATCTAGTTTACAATGGCTGTGCTCTTCCTCCTCAAACAATGAA
>NW_010139019.1:86419-87930 GCF_000699245.1 Pterocles gutturalis
ATCTCAGCCCAAAACCTTTTGCAGCAGCTGGCTCACACAAAAATAAACGAAATTCACCTCCACAGTGGGAGGGTCTGTCTATCTGGGGTGTAAAGCAATTCAATACTAGTAAATTCTCTGTCTATTTTTCTGCTCTAAACAGCTTTTATTTGGTTAATTGGTGCCGTAGGCAGATAACCAATTTTCTCCTGTGGAGGGATTAGCAGAATTCCATTGTTGAGAAGTTCTAATTGTTAATTTGCATGCTTGAGAAAGATTATAGTTTTGATTGTGAAACCTACCAGGGTTGATTTTTTTTTTTTGCCTGAACAAAGTAAAGAAAATAGTTTTTTGTACTTAGTTAATATCTACATGGTATCAAGCGTTGGACAACAATAAACACAATTATGAAGTGTATTTAAAGAACAAATGCCCCTAATTCTTCTCCTTGGGAACAGTTCATGGCCAGCTCCATCTCTAGAGGAGGTTAGATAAACCCTAAGGCTGAAAAGGACTCTAAAAGCTGTTAAGCTTGCAAAGGATTGCAGGAGCCCAGCAAACCTCACTTCTACCACTGTTCTCAGTTCATATAAACTAGGAGTTCCTCTTTGTCTTTCTCTTCACAGTGAAAAATAAAATAAGGTTGAGTTATTACCTTGAGCAGGATAATTGGAAGTAAAGTCCTACAGAAGATGAGGTACTTTGAAGTTTTCATATGAATTAATAGGTTGTGATAAACTTATTTGTGTGTGGTGGGGGGATGGGAACTTCATTCTTCATATATGCCTGGCAGCTCATCAGAAAGTTACTAACTATCTTATCAGAGCTGGGAATTTTATCCCATTTAGCTAACTTAGGCTAAAATCTCTTCTACTATTAGGCACTGTTTCTGGAAAATGCAAGAGAAATTTCAGTTTCTTCTTTAGGAGAACTTTGGCACATTTAAACTGCTGCTGCTTTGCAAAGAGATGTTACACCAACATTGTCCTCAGATGGTTTCAATCACTCAATTTTAATCCCATCTTTACTCCACTGCTTGTGTTCTGTTCATGTACGAATAGTGACAGGAGAAGATCTGGTATTTTGAATTTCTGATGCAAAAAGTCCTGCTCCCCTGTGGTCTGTTGGTGCCTTTTACAGCTGTGATGAATGATTGCAAAGTTACTGCAAAATGGACCCATATGAAAAAGTTTCTTACTAGAGCAGTGGAACTCCTCTAGTGGAACATGAGACTGGAAATTCGAGATTATCTCCAGTTTATGGATATGTAAAGCTTTTTGAGTGTTTCAGGCAAATTCTGCAGATGAGTGGGGAGTACCAGGACAAGGCAGATTAAAAAAGTGGAGGGAAGATTGATCAAAATATGCATTGGTTTAAGTGAGGAGATCCTAAAATGCCCATAAAAAAGTAATTTTTGTTTAATTATATACTGGTGAGCACTACACAACAAAAGTAACTTTTTTTAGATGACCAAAGGAAAGGGAAAAAACAAGAGGATTAAAGCAAACCACAGAATCACAGAATGTTAGAGA
>NW_010139020.1:0-2143 GCF_000699245.1 Pterocles gutturalis
CAAAGCCCCCACGTCGGTGATGAGGACGCGCTCGATGAAGTAAGGGATGGGGGGGATGCGCAGGTCCCCGTAGAGCAGCGGGTTGCCGTGGAGGGACGACGTGCCGTTGATCCACACCGTGGCCACCACCTGCGGCAGGAAGGTGGCCATGGCCAGCGCCACCTCCGCGCCAGGACATTGGGGTGTCACCAGGACATCCTGCTCACTGGGACATCCCTGGTGACCAGAGCATCCTGTTCACAGGGATGTCTCTGCTCACCAGGACATTGGGATGTCCCCAGGCACCAGGACATTGGGATGTCCCCAATCACCAGGACATCCTGCTCACTGGGGTGTCCCCGGTCACCAGGACATTGGGATGTCACCAGGTACCAGGACATTCTGCCCACCAGGATGTCCCCAGGCACCGGGATGTCTCTGCTCACTGGGATGTCCCCAGGCACCAGGACATCTCTGCTCACCAGGATGTCCCCAGTCACCAGGATGTCCCTCCTCACCTCTCCTCACCTGGATGCCCCCAAGCACCAGGACATCCTGCTCACTGGGACAACCCTGGTGACCAGAGCATCCTGCTCACAGGGATGTCTCTGCTCACCAGGACATCGGGATGTCCCCAATCACCAGGACATTGTGTTCATTGGGATGTCCCCAATGACCAAGACATCTCTGCTCACCAGGATGTCACCAGGACATCCCACTCACTAGGACATCCTTGCTCACCAGAGCATCACCTGGTCACCAGGATGTCCCCAGGCACCAGGACATCTTGCTGATCAGGATGTCACTGGTCCCCAGGACACCCCTTCTCCCCAGGATGTCCCCCATGGCCAGGACACCCCTTCTCCCCAGGATGTCCCCATTCCCCAGGACATTCCACTCACTGGGATGTCCCCAGGACATCTCACTAACTGGGACATCCCTGGTCCCCAGGACATCTTGCTCACTGGGATGTCCCTGGTCCCCAGGAGATGCCACTCACCGGGATGTCCCCATTCCCTCAGTCCCCACGACAGCACCCCAGCTGCCGGGTGCCACCGTGCTCACCTTGGGGTGCCGCAGGAGCAGCTCGGCCGCCTCCTCGAAGTACTGGAGGTCGAGCTGTGCCAGCGTGCGCGGCAGGTCATCGTAGGCGAAGAAGGCGAGCGCCAGGACGGCGAAGCCCCGGCTGGCCAGCAGCCCCGCGCGGAACTCGATGAGCCCCCCTGCGCCCCCAAACAGGTCGATCACCCCCGGGAACGGTCCTGCTCCTGCGGGGAACCAGAGAGATGGTCACCAAGGGGGGACAGGAGCCACTGGTGCCATCCCACGCCCCAAGAGGGGACATTGAGGGGGACAGGGGCCATTCCACACCCCAAGAGGGGACATTGAGGGGGACAGGTGTCATCCCATGCCCCAAGAGGGGACATTGAAAGGGACAGGAGCCACTGGTGTCATCCCACGCCCCAGGAGGGGACATGGAGGGGGACAGGTGCCATTCCACACCCCAAGAGAGGACACTGAGGGGAACAGGAGCCACCCCGCGCCCCAAGAGGGGACATTCAGGGGGACAGGAGCCATTCCATGCCCCAAGAGGGGACATGGAGGGGGACAGAAGCCACCAGTGCCATCCCACGCCCCAAGAGGCGACATCAAGGGGGACAGGAGCCACCGGTGCCATCCAGCATCCCAAGAAGGGACATTGAGGGGGACAGGAGCCATTCCACACCCCAAGAGAGGACACTGAGGGGGACAGGAGCCACCCCGTGCCCCCAAGAGGGGACATTGAGAGGGACAAGAGCCACTGGTGCCATCCTGCACCCCAAGAGGGGACATCAAGAGGGACAGGAGCCACCAGTGCCATCCTGCACCGCGAGGGGGCCGGGAGCCACTGGTGCCATCCTGCGCCCCAAGACGGGACATCAAGTGGGACATTGAGGGGGACATCAAAGGGGACATCGAGGGTTCTCCATGCTCACCGGGCGGCAAGAAGAGCGCCCCACGGACCCTGCCCTCGCGGACGGGGACCCGCTGGACGCCGGGTCCCACATACCAGCGCTCGACCTGGCATGAGGCCAGCGGCTGGTCCTGGGGGGTGGTGACCAAGCGGAAGCCATCGAAGACCTCGAGGAGGACGAGGAAGGGGCTGCCGGCCACGTCGCGTTTG
>NW_010139021.1:0-84241 GCF_000699245.1 Pterocles gutturalis
TCTGTGATTCTGTGATTCTGTGATTGCTTTTCTCCCCTCCTGTGTCATAACCATGGCAGGTTTTTCCTAAGCTACTTTTAGCCAGAAATGGGTAAGAGCCCTTAACACACTTACTTCAGATTATAAACAAAATCTTCATTTCAGTTTTCATTGTTAATCTAAATCCATTTCTCACTGAACTGAGTACTTGAGTACTAAGTAGTAAGAAGTTTAGAATTGGTTTCATGGTTTAAAAAATACAACAAAAGCTCTTCATCATTTCTCACTGCAGCATGCGAAAGAAAGCTGTCTCTGCCACACTGAATCCTGACCTGGCTGCTGGTGTCATACTGTTTTTTTTCAGAGAGAAACCAAATATATTGCCAACTGCTCTTTCCTTCCATTCTTCTTTACAAAGGGTCAGGATTTATGAGTTGTACCTTTTTTGCTGTAAAATTTTTGTAGTTCTAATGTAGCAAGAGCTTGTTCACAGCTATGCTGCAATAAAAGATTTCACTTTAAAAGCAATGCATTAGAAGATACTGATCCATAAACACCCTGTGCACGCAAGAACTCTCAAGTGAATTTTGGTGGAGCCCCCACCTTCCACTGCCCTACCAGAAGATACAGAGACTATGTATATTTCAGAGCATCAGAGGAGCTCCCAGTTCAGTTGAAGTTCTGCAGAGCTTCATGTCAATGGCTGCTCCAAGGTTTTCAGACAGGTACTCTTTCTGATCTGAGTTGAGTGAGGCAAGATCCTTTGTCCTACCAGGCTAGATCCCTTATGATATAGAAGGAGATTTTGCTTTGAGAGGGCAACTGCTACCAGCCTGTCTTCCTACAGGCAGTTTCATTTCTGTGTACAGTACGAGGTTCATTAGGAAACCCATGCCAAAGGATTGCACAAGAGAGGCCCTTCCAAAAAAAATCAGGAGGTGAGCAGTTCATCCTGCAGTGTAATTTATATGCTTTCAATGTTCCTGTTATTTTAGTGCCAGATTAAATATTTTAATTCAGTTTGTTTGAATATAGCCATGAAATAAAATGTAAAATTGCAGAAGATTTAATAGAGACTTTAAAATGAATAGGTGTTTCAGTGACTAAAACAAGACTCTTAAAAACTGTATTTCACAAGTATTCTACATGTCCCCAGGGTAAATGTGAATTTAATATTGGAGTAATTTAAATTAGAATCAGCTTTCAGGTCATTAACTATTAAATGTACTTATCTGCAGTAGTTGTGCAATACAGTAGAGTGCATACATCTCATCTCGGTACCAAGTAGCAGGTACAGGGAAAAACAATATGTGATTTAGCAAGCAACTAGTTTATTAGGGAGAAGTTTAGTAACTTTTATAGCAGCAACCTAGGGATAGCTGAGTGGCACATTCAGTGGGAAGACTAATGAGAGATTGAGGTCTTAAAGGAGAGTTTCTTCCCTTCTTTCTGCTAGAAAAGAAAAACAATCCAAACAACTAATTGGATATAATAGAACTTTCAGGGATCTGCAAATGGAAAGTAGATAACGTGCAAATAGCTGCAGTTACGGGCTAATTGTCTTTTGTTACCGTTTTAACAGGTGGCTTCTTGAACCACAAAGACAGGAAAAAAGAGCTAGGAAGGGGTCTTTAGACAGAAGACTGGTGTCCCTGTAGCTCTTTCAAACCTCCAATTAATTCACAGATTAGTGTGTCAGACAGAGCAGGACATTTTAAAGGTAAAACTGCAATTAGTTTGTGAGAAGAATCTGATTTTTTTTTACCTTTGTAAACACAAATCAGGCTGACAAAAGTATCTTGTTAAACTCCTTCAGTTGTTTGCAGCTCATCATTCCAACATCATCCAGTCTGAACTTTTATAGCTTTTATTTGCATCCTTTTATTCTGTGTTCAAGATTATAATGAATAAAAAAATCATTAATAGTGCACTGCGTGAGCCTTGGAGCTGCAGTTTAAAAGAGGAAACAACCTTTCTGCTTCCCCCTGCCCCCTCTTTCAATTTCTAAAGGTGAAGACTGCATTGCTGACGGTTGATTAAAGGGGAGGTGAGTGGGGAAGAGTGGGAAAGCTGAAAGTACATTGATTTACATATATTACTTCATTGCATTTAGAAAGCATTCCTTTTATGTTATGAAATGATGGGAAGTTAGTTTGCAGTAGTGCGTACGTGGTGCGTTACAGAAGAATGGAAACATCTTCTCTGAGAAGACTTCCCGCAGATGGAGAGGCTGTCTGGGGAGGCAGGTGCTCTGTAGAGGTGACTTGGTATCCTGCTGATGTAAGTGGAATTCTGATTCTACTTGGATTTTAAAGAGTGTTTTAAATAGACTGTTTTCTTCTCCAACGTACTTGTGCTCTTACCACCTTACGAATAATAAATGTCAAAAAGACAAAACTGGGAAAATCATTATGCAATGACAAATATAAGAAAGTTACAATTGTAAAGGTTCCAGGAAGGGGTTTTTTTGCTGTTGTTTGTATTTCAGTTGGGCTGGTACTAAATGAAGGGGATAGGAATGATCTCTCTGTTAGGAGATGAGCAATTAATGCAAGCTAACGCAGAAGGGAAACAGAGATTAGCTGAATGGATGCGTGCATATGGCTGAGGTGATATCTTTATATGAGGCAGTTGGAACAGCTGTAAGTAGTGATGCTCAAGGCTTCTACAATATGGGCTGTGTTTTTAATAGTAGTTGTTCTGTGCACACTTATGTTGTTTCACTGAGGACATCCTTTGACACTCACAAGTGTGTGACCTCTCTGTAATAATGAAAATGGCTTACTGACAAATGTAATATAATTAATGCACTTTTTAATTTTTTTTTTTTTTTTTTTTTTGTTGTTGTTGTATGTCAGTGCAGTTTCTGAGCTGGAAGGAGCCTGGTGAACTGAGCACTGTGTGACTAATGAGACGTCTGTGGAACATCTGCAGTCTGAATACCTGCATCTCCACTGAAAATAATCTGGGAACCTGCACCTTAATGAAACTTTAGACCACAGACCTAGAAAAGGTTATCCTGTCATTTCTACTAAATTGGCTGATGGCTTATTTTTTAACAATACCTTTCTTTTGTGCTGGGGTAATCCTGATCTGCCACACTCGACTCAGATGCATTCTGTCTAATTTTTCCTTAATATAAACTCAAATCAAACACCTACCTCTTAGAGATGATGCTGCACTGATTTTTCTTTTTTTCAAGTTCTTTTTAGTGTCAAACACTAAAGTTGTTTGAAATGACCTTAAAATAATAGTTAGTAGTACTTAATAATTAGTCTTTAAAATAATAGTAAAAAAAATAGTAATAACAAATACGATTCCTAAAGTCAACGACTGTCTTGTTCTTAGGAACTGAGCATTATTTGGTTGGGTAATCCTGTACAGTATGGCAACATTTTCAAGTGCTGAACACATTGCACAGTGAGTAAGCTGAGTAGGATTTAACCCTCGTGGACAGCCATAATATTTGGGACTTCAACTATATCCCAAAAATGTGTTTCCACAGTTTATGTGTTAATCTCAGGATACTTGTTTCTCTGCTTTGCTTTAGCCTGCTCATATAACCTCATTTAAATCGTTTGATCTCTTCACATCTTCCACTGTCTGTTATACATACTTTGCTGCCCAACAGGAGTTTTGGAGTGTAATGATGTCAAAGATGACTGGTTAGTCTGTTACATATACAGAAACTGTATATGTAAGATTACTCCTTTCTTTTCCAGTAGTTATTTTTAATAGCCTTTCATACACAAGCTTCCCAAACTAAGAATATGCTAGATCCCATCATGTCTCTGTAGCTGGGTGGTTGTTTCAGTTTTTGGGTGTTTGGAACCCAGAACAGCATCTGTATGACCATTTCAGGATATAGTGCCTCATGATTTCACTTCAGCGCGAGTGTGATTGTGACTTTCCGTTAATATTTGTTTGTGGTAGATTAATCAACACAACAAAGCTTGAACCAAATACTGAGAAAACATGATCTGTGAACACATTGAAGGAATGGAATAATTCAGTCTGCCCAGAAGCTGAGGAAATACTAGGTACATATTTTAATAATACTGATGGCTTTATTTCAGCCAGGAAAAATGTAAGGAAAAAAAGTCATTCAAGTGTATCTTGTAATTATCTTGTATTATTACTTCCTGTAAGAGCAACTGAAACTGATTGCCAAAGATTACAATATTTTATTTATTTTAAGTGTAAAAAACCAAATTTCTTCAAGTTGATTACAGTAATTATTAAATGTCTGTACCTGGTAAAATTATTTATATTTTTATCAGCACTAAGTGCCTTCTTTTGACTCTGTATTGAAAATCACAAATACTTTCTCAACTATCTTATTAGCACACTGTAAGTTTTTCACAATACTATGCAGATTTTATTTCTAAAGAATGCAGTTTGTTGAGTGATTTATAGGGCTAACATCACTAAGCTCAGCAAATGTGTTATGCACCGTGACTTCCTTTTGAGAAACATATAACACTTTATGTGTTCAAATAGTTATAAAGCTTGCGCTCATAAACCTATGGTGCTGTTAGCTAATCAGAATCATTCTTCCATGGATAATATTTTCAGATAATGTTTTAGTAAATTGCGTGTTTTATTGCTTTTGTAACACAGTAACCATCCCTTCTTCGATTATTCACAAACAGGGCACAAGAACACATCCCTTAAGCATCTCTAAATCTTTGAAGTACAAACCTGTTGCCCTCTTTCACTATGTAAATTAATTGAAAAGTTCAATTTCATTGTTAGTGAATTAACTAAAAAGGAAAACTCTTAAAATAGGAAAAAACTGATGGTCAAGGTCAAAATTAGTACTAAAACCTGTCTGCAACCCTGAAGACGTAGGGCTGCATTAACACATCCACTGTTGCCAGTTTCCATTTAGCTGCTTTTGCAGTCTTGTCCTGTGGCATACGCTGGCTTTCAGTTCTTCAGCTTCTCCTGGAAAGCTTAATGCTCACAGCAGACAGTCAAATGAAGGACAGAGAGGGGGAAAGTGTACTACAATAACTTAGCTCATTTTCTTTCTTATAGAAAAGGATCAGGACATCCTGACTGAAAAGAGAGAGATGCACAGAGTGGGATAAGGGAGGAATTACATCCATATCTCATTGCTGCTGTAGACTGCTGCCTCTGTTGCTTGTGCATTGAACCAACCCTGATTATTGCTTCTTAAAGAGACTTTGGCTTGGTTGCCTGAGATACTTTAGCAGTTCCTTTCTTTTCAGCTGTCACATATCTTCACAGTGTGATGACTAATGGCTGGTCATATGGGACAGTCCCAGACTGGACCAGATAAAACCACATCAGGGTATTCATGCTGTTTTTTCCCATTTAACTTTAAAGATGGAGTTCTCTTAGCCTGCTGCTCTTTATAAGAGTACATATTGACAAATGTCACTCTTTTAATGCTTTCTGACAATAACAGTACTTTTTGTCAATTTCTGCTGCCAATAATAATGACTGTCTGTTAAGCCAAACAACTAATGAATGTCTCCAGATGACCTTTTAGCAACTACTGTCTTACAGAGTCAACATTAATTTCTCCACAGCATCTGCATCTTCCCATGGAATTGCCAGTGTTTAGTTTTGAGTGCATGAAGGTAACTGATGTAACTGAAAACTGTATATACGGCAGTTTGGATGACATTGCTACTGCAACAGCTGATCTAGTTCTGCAATTTATGATGAACGCTTGGGGTTATACTGACATATGACTTCTAGGGGTAGGAGAAGTACTTGCCTGTGGGCAAATTTCTCACATAAAAGGTAACTAAAAAGCACAAAAAAAGCTGTTCTTCCTAGCTTCATGTGCCTACAAATGCTTCTGCAAGAATAAAATGTCTTTTAATGTTGTGGTGAACAATATAAGAAAGCACACTGTAATTTAATTATTCACCACAGATGACATTATTATGAGGCTGAGATAAGCTTTGACCTTTGATGCATTCATATGCATAATACAGCATAGAGTGTCATGTTGTTGTGTATTTTTCATCTTCAACATGAGGTTCTACTGATACTAAAATGTGTTCACTTAAAATATTTTATTGTGAGTTTCAATTGCAAACATATTCTTGATGTTATTTCTTGGGCTGAAGTAGTACTGAGTACAATCTGTCTCTTAATGTCCATTGGCTTTTGACACTTGAAAGACAGTTAAGGGTAGAACTGGATATTGAGAGCACTAGATGTTGATCGTAAAAAGTCCGTAGAAACATTATATTAAAGTTTCCCATGGTTGGTTTTTTCTGTTAAAAGCGGCCATAATGAATTAATTGCAAAATGTAATACAAGCAAAAACCATCAAAAACATGAATATTATCTGTTTGATTATGTAAATATGAATTCAGAGTGATAATTTAGTAAAGATCAGGAAATTCAAAACGGTGACTAGTGTCTGTGGGGTTTCTGAGTTAGTCTCAGAAATATTTCTTCAGATAATACTTGCCTTTTTTTGGCTGGGTATTTAAGTACCTAGCTCACCAAATGCTTAAGTAGAGGAATGCCTGCAGAATCAAAGTCTAACATTAATTTTCGATTTAAGGCTCTGTTTCCTCTCCAAATCCAAAAGAGAAGCACAGGATCTAATCTTCTTGTTATCTACATGACTGACCTTAACAGAGGTGTGGTACGCAATCAAGTTTTTATTCAGTATGTGCAGGCAGAATGAAAACCGTTAAGAAATATTGTTTATTAGTAGGGTATTTTAAATACAGATAGTAAAATGGTATGCTAGACTGGCTTCTTGGCAAATTACTGCAATGGACAGATGGTTTTTCATTATCTGCTGTACAGAAATACAAGGCTTGCGACAGTGTGTTTTGTATTGATGCTTATTCATCTGTGAGAGAGTAATTTTCAGGCTGCTTGTCCAGAAAACATTCTAAATCTTCCTTTGCATCTGCAGAACATCTGCTTAAACTAGGATTGTCAATGTCAATATTTTATTGCTAGTAAGCCACAGGCTCTCTTAATGTCTTCCTGAAGCAAAAGAAATGAGTATAAAACAGGATTTCAGGGCTGAGATCCAGAGTTTACTGTCTAGATGCATTCTTCGCTTTGTATGCAGTGTAAAATCTTACTCAATATCCATTCTACTTCTGGTAACATATGGTCTCAACAATTAGCACAGAAAAAAAGCAATTTCTCTTTGTAACAGTTTACAAATGCTGGGAGAAAGATACACTTAGTTTAGATATTTATGTAACCAATATGTTTGATGGCAAGAAAAATTGTAAACAATAAAAGGCCAAGTTATAAACATCTTAGTAGGATGCATACCTCAGTGAATTACTCTTAAAGAGGGAAGCAGAAGATTTCACTTCTAGAAGATTTAAAATTTTTGAAGATATAAATTCCAGTCTCTATTTTGAAGCCTCAGTATGGAAGTTGCGGTAGATAGTGAGGTACAATTTTCAGCTCCTTTAGGTACTCAATAGTTCATTAATTCCTTATGTGCCAATATTATTGTTGCTTTTCTCCAATTACCCTACCCATCATTGTTGACTCCCACTCTGTCTGATGTCTGTTGGAAGTGTAAGACAGTGTGTTAAGTTTTGAGGATACAGATGAAACAGCAGATGAGCACTGTCCATAACAGAGTGGGTTTCAATGAATTAAGAGTACTAGATGTTTTTTATAGTCTGTCTTTTTCTCTTATGCCACTTGGGCCACTTGCTTCTAGAGATATTGCTGGCTGACTTGTCCCACATCTCAAAACAGTTCATGTGCAGGCATTCAAGTAATCTTATGAACAATAAACTTACTTTGAATGAAGAAATGCATTAGAATTGACAGAATCATTGAAATGTTTTTATTAATTCCTGAAGTGGCTGAACAGAATGAAGTATAAAATAAGAATGAAATTTTTCGAACACACAAATGTCAGTTCTGTATCCGAGTCTCATTGTCTTTGGATTGGAGCTGAATGGAGCTGGCCTTTGTGCCTTTGAAAGTAAAAGACCAAGGACAAGATTTGCAGAGACCCATGTGTGACAGGTAATGAGGGAATACTAATAGGTAGGAGAAAATGTTCATGGGGCTGAAGACGAAGGCAGCTTGACTGATATCTTTGTTTTACAGTGACATTCTAACTTTATGACTGAAAATGCTGCTTCTGAGGGTCACCTTTTCCTGGCATCGCGCATTTTCTTCTATGTGATTTGATGTCCGTTTAAGGTATTTTAGCTGACAAAAGTGGATGAGAAATTTCACTGAATTAGAGACATTTTATTACATGGGTTTACCACCCCCCTGCCCATGATTGATGCTAATTTGTGCAGTCTGTGAGAGTGATACTAGTACTTTGGAGTCTGTTCCAAATAATCATGAGCAAATAGTCCTGAGGAGCACAGCAGAGATGATACTGCAGCTAAAGTTTCAGTTTGTTTCTTGTTTCTAGGCACATATTATTTCTCTTTGTATTGTTGCAATAAGGATAATATTCTGCACACAGACACATAAAGCGTTTTGATCAGTCTGCTGATTAAATGTAAACTGCTACACAGACAAATATGCAACTGTATTTCTACAAAGCTTAACTTCTATAGCCTAAAATCAGCATCAGTTTTTAAAGAAAGTTTTAATATTATTTCACTTTAATGCTAACTTTTGTCAAGGTCTGAGTCCACAACTCGCCAGTGCATTCTGTAGGAGGACAGCAGATCTGAATTCTAGTAGCTAAAAGGATGAACTGACTCCTTTAATTTCTCATTTAAGGAAGGGGGAAAAAAAAACAAACCTGGAGGAATAGCAGTTTTTTGTAAAATTCAAATTTAACTTATGCTCTGATTAGAGACTGTATCAAGTATTTTGTTTTTTTCTGCTGGATGTATGAAAGTTCCTTAGAAAACTATTTCTATCTCTGAATTTACATGAGGAGATTAAATTTGTAGTTTCCATATGTGATTTTAATATTGCTTTAATGTTGTGATCCTCAAAAAAGTATGTTGCAGAACTCATCATAAGCTGAACATTAGAGACTTCCTAAATGAAGGTGGTAGTTACGCAGCAATTTCCTTCTGTGTTAATTGGAATAAACAGCTCATCAAGCCAACCTGAAATTTTAAGGTAATGACATTGCTTCTTGTGGACATTTTCTCAGCATGATGTGTATAGCCTTGTGTTTATTAGTACAACAGATAACTGAGTTTTCTTGACACTTATTCCAGCTATTTGCTCTGCTGGAATTTTACAGATACATATTAGTGCCAAGCACTATACCACCATGAGAATGTCCTTGACAAATGAGCCTGCTGAGTCTGCATGTAAAAGGAAGTCTATCAACTGATTTCATCTTAGTTCTGTAATCTGAAATTTCACGTTACTTGCAGCAGAATGTTCTGGATCGTAAGGATCTTAAACCAGTGTTGGATCAAGTGGAAATTAATAAGATTTTTCTTTATAATGCAACTGTTTTTATATCTTCCTCTTGTGATTTCATTCCTTAAAATCAGTTGTGAATATCATAATCCAGTTTTTGTGACAACAGGTGGTTTTCTTTGGTTTTTTATTTTTTTTCCCCTAAGGTAACATAAGATTTGTTTTGTCAAAACAAATTTAATCTTATATAGAAAATACTATAGTGAGGTTGCTCCTCTTCTAGGGAAATGCAGATGGTAACTACTGTTACTAGCTTTCTCTCATGGATCTAGTTAAAACTTAAATACTCATCTTATTGACTTTTGATGGGTGATGTGCCAAGTACTATATACACATGTTCAAGAAGGCTCAAAAATGCTTCAAGACTTTAATAAGATGATAGCAGATACTTAATGAAATAATTATTTCTAAGGTTAGGAGCTGCTAATTACTTTTAAGAAGAGTAATACTGCACCATTCAGATGAAAAGATCTTTAAAAGTAACTAGAGATCTTAGGTACTTCAATATCTATCACTACACGTTAGTTGGCAGGATCTTTCTTGGGTCTTCCAACAGGAAAATTATTCTGTTTGTTTGTTTGTGTATATACTAGGATTAAGTATACAAATACATAAACTAGGATTAAATGGCTTCTGCAAGATATGAGAAAAAATTGAAGGCATTTTTTGATTTGAGAAAGAACAGTTTCTACAGGGAAAGTTTTTTCTTTGTTTGTTTTTTTGCAGAGGTGAGAACATCCCAGATTCCTTTCTTCCAATCTGTCGCTTTAACACCAGAATCCGACTGCCATGTTGAACATTGCTAGAAAGTAGGGCTTTCAGTTTTCTACAAAAAAGCGTTCATAGCACGAGTTTCTAACCTTGGTGCTTTATGACATATTACATGATACAGAATCCATTTCAGTCAAAAATAAAATAATACAAGAAATTTAAAAGCATAATTGAGTGAAAAATAAGGTTTCTTGTTCTTAATACGTAAGAAGAAATTTAGTCATTACATTAGGAAAGGGGCAAGCCTGAGGCAAAATTTATTCTGAAGTGGTTTTTCTGACTCTACATATCTTCTTATTTCAGCTGTTGTTCCTAGAAAAAGGAGCCTTTCTTGTTTTTTGCAGTAGTTTTTAACAACAGGGAAAATTACTCATTCCTTAAGAGTAATGCTCTTGAGTTTTTGCATTACACAGACAATAGTTTTCTGTTTCATCTCTAAAACATAAATGTGAATACTTGAAGACACAACATAGAGAATGGAAGAGGGGAAAAAAGTACCATTCTAGCTTTACCTCTCAGGAGGTGAGATTTTTAGACAGGTGCATCTTTGCCGTGTCTTGATGTCATGGCAGTTTCATTTCTCAAGTCCCCCTCAGTAGTTTCAGGCATCTTGCTGCTAAAAACTTTCTTTTTTTTTTTTTTTTTTGTCTACAAATTCTTTTTTTTTTTTTTTTTTTTTTTTTTTTTTTGTGAGATTTGTGTGTCAGATCCCTTTGGAAGACCCATTTAGATACGATAAAGGAGCTGATCAGCTGTGATCAGGGGAATTCTGGTGATTGCTGGTGATCTGTAGGGTTGTGGTGAGTCTCATGCAGCTGACCTGTGGAACCACACTAAATAGTGTTTTTGGTAGTGATTTTGATGAAAGAAGTTGTGATCTCAGGAGGTGGTAATTGGCAATAAATGGCAGCAGTTAATGAGGGCTGTCTATCCAAAAAGTTTGGGAAAACTTTTATTGCTGCTATTTAGAAGACAGGTTGGTTTCTGTGTGTGTTCTAATAAAAGTTTAGATAGTTTCCAAATCTGGCATATATAAAATAGTCATTATATGAACTATGTGGTAAATAAGGAAAATTCTAGCTGCTTATGTTTTATACAAATCTGTAAAAGATATAGCCAGAAATTTATAATGATGCAGAATTGGTACTAAAAGCTAGTACTAATGCTTTTGAAGCTAATAGTCATAGAAATAATAAAAGTTGCATTTATTTCTAAAGATATTATATGGAAAGTACTCTTAAGAGTTTTCTTAAGTGTCAGTTTTAATCAACATTTGTTTCTCCTCTTAGTAAGTTGAGTTTTGAAGAGAAACATCTAGATGTCCTCACACACTCATTGGCTTTGGAATTAACAGTGGCTCTGCACAAGCAAAGGCTGCAGGGTCAGCCTCTGTGAAATATTTGTTTTGTTTTTGTAAAGGAGCCTGTGTTTACAGTGTCTGTGTTTCTGTCTCTGAGGAATAACTGTTTTTATACAGCTCCACATCTCAGAGCGGGGAGTATGACCGAGTTTGGTTTTGCTTTTGTTTGGCCATTTAAAAGGAATGATTAAAAATGAATGATCCCAAAGGCAGATTTTGTAGCCTTTCCTTTTACATCTTTAATGTTAATTGACCAGTTTCAATATGAATGAAAAGTTACTCCTAAATAAACACAAGGTCACATTTTCTGCCAGGGAAGAGTTCCTCATCTGGTCTTTCCTGCCTCTGTGGGGAAAGGGTAAGTCAAGCTTTCTACTTGCTTGTCCTCCCCAGTCAGTATCAAGGGATGTAGCCTCATCCTCCTCTCAATTGCCTTGTTCTGATTCTCTGTTAGTGATCGTATTTAAACACGTTCCCCTCCGTGCTCTTTTAGACTGGCTGCCTCTTGGTATCATGTATCAAAAGGGTCTTGTCCACTCTTCCTGAGGATGTTGGTGGCTTAGCTTTATTTTAAATATCATTAAAATGTTGATTCCACCTCCACCGGACCTATGATACCACCCTTCATCATTGACTTTTTAATTGTTGAAAAATGCTGTCCTCTTTCCACCATGATCTTTCTAAATAGCTGCAAACTGATTTGATGACATCCTTTGAAATTGTTTCCTGTAACTCCCGTCTCGTGTTATATCCAAAAGACGTTGTCCTATAGTTTCCATGTGCTTTCTAATGCCTATTTATTTATTTGCTTTAATTTCAGATTTTTCATTTTTTACAGCACAGAGTCTAGGTAGATACTGGGACTAGACTAAAGCAATCCCCACAGAAGAACAAAACAGGTAGACTGAAGAACTCTGTTACAGCTGCATTAGGGGGATTATTAGGGATATAGCTGCAGCCGTACTGGAGACTTATCTGTAAGATTTGTTTGTATGATTGTGAAAACTTTGTGTCCTTAGTGCAGGTATAGTGTGTTACAGAACTGTTTTCCCTCATCCCCAGCTGTTTAAATGACAGAGAGTTAGTTCAGAACACTTCCTAAAATTAAGGAAAAATTCTTGATGCAATATCATAAAGCAGTTAACCCTTTCTTTATGCCTCTATAGTATATCATTTGGGAATCAAATCCTACAAACAGATCTCCCCATTAAGTGAAGATCATAGAGTCATAAAATCATAGAAGAGTTTGAGTTGGAAGGGACCTTCAAAGGTCATCTAGTCCAACCCCCCTGCAATGAGCAGGGACATCTTCAGCTCAATCAGGTTGCTCAAGCATGTTGTTAGGATGTAATTCCTTCAATGTAAATTCTGGTTAAGGTTAATGTGATACAAGCTCCACTGCTATCCTCATGAGCTGTGCAGTAAAGAGTATTAAAAAAAGCTTCATTTGATTCTGTCTGTTGAGTTTTTGGAGAGAACAAATAACAAGGGATTAAAGGAAAACATGTACTGTAAGAATCTGGCAGGAAAATCTATAACAAAAAGATTAAGTAACTGTCCCTGAAGAAAGAGAAGCAACTGAATGTATCTTTTAGATTAAAAGAGAAGTTTTAGTGTAATTTTATTCATTGGGACCTAAAAGGTCAGCTTAGTGCTCAAGTTTAACTTAAAATGTAGTGTGACTGGAAAGTCATAATACTCTGGTAGAAAGAACGGGTAAAAATGCTGTTGCAGTGGTTCTATTTCTTGTCCCATTACTGTTTGCTTTTAGCTCGGTAATTGGAAGAGAATTTGTACTTTGATTTCCATCTTTGGCTAAATGCAGTATAGCCAACCAAACTTCCTGGCTTTCTGAAGCGTGTGAGCTTTTCTGTGTGTCTGTGTTTCAGCCCAGTGTTGCCTGCAGAGAGAGATTTCTTAAGACTCTCAGCAAGACGTCTTAAAAAACCCCTGTATACTGCAAAATAGTAAATGCTTCTAAATTGAAAGAATGGCTATGAATAGATAGTGAGGCAGGAACCTGCACATCAAAGTATTCAGACTGGTTTAAAATATTTGCTATTCCAATGTGTTGATAATGCAGCATGAAACTGAGTTATGTTTCAGCCAACAAAGCGTATGGCTGCACTGTCAGGCGGAAGAATCACTAAGGGACTTACTGAGCCATTATCCTGTGATCTTCAAATAATCTCTTAAATTAAAAATATCTGGAATATGTTGATAACTACTTTGTATTTTAAACAGTATTCTGATTATTTACTATCAACTAATGATGACTTTGAAGTCACTTGAGGCATGGCAGAGCTAATTATTTTATTGGGCTATGAAAGTACAACACAGGAAATGGTTGTTGAAGTGTATATTTTTTTTCTCAATCCATCTGTAAGTATGCATTACAGAAGTGCATCACAGCCCTTGCAAGGTATAATGCGAGGGATTCCTTAATTTGTTTCTCACACTACTGCAGTCTGAATTTACTGTTGCCAGTGAACGTAGGTCTTTGTGTTACAGTTCTGTAACTGTGTATCTTTTACTGAATGACAGTGTTGTCACTTTCACTCTCAGTTTAAGAAAGTTACTGTGAATATGATTCTATACTCCTTCAAGTTCGCAAATGAACATTCTTAGTCTGAGGTTATATGCTTATTATCTGTAAATAGCAATACGATAGGTATTAAATAAAGTTTTGAAGCTAATTACTAAAAACTTGATTCCACGAACTTTGCTAATTTAATCACGAAACAGATTATACCCTGTAATCTATGTGTCCTTTCAACATTAAAGAAACTCAGTTTTTAAATATGAGAAGTTCAAAACAAGTCACTTCTGTGCACATACAGAAGAAAATGAGTTAAGGGATTTTTGCCACAGGATTTGTGGCAGCTAATCTGAGAGTTATTTTTATCTTGTTAGCTGTTTATGAGCAGTCAACTATCTTGAATGTGTCACAGCACTCATGTATCCATCATAAAATCTCTGAGTATCATTACTGTCAGCTTTGGCTGTGCCTACTTCTGTGTTAAATCAACATCTGAGGGTTACTCAGATCCTCAAGGAGGTTCCCCCATCCTTAACTCTTGGCTGGGATGCTCTATGGGCATCTGTAATGCAGCTCGTCAGAATGTCTCTAGACTGCCAAGTATGATAAATATTAAGATCAATATATATGGTAAAAGATGTCTTTGAGCCCTTTGAGTCCTTGCTCGTTTTAATATGCTGTTCTGACCTCTATTTTCTCTCCCTTATCTCTCTGCTGGGAAATTCTCTCTCTACTGACAGTGCAAGATTGGCCCAGAGTCAGGAAGACTCACCAAGGGACAAAACATAGGCCATTCAAGGGGGATTTTAAAAATGATTTATTTTATTTTTTTTTAGATTTACATATATACAAATGTGATTATTACCTTTCTCCAGACTAGAGGTTTGAGAGACCACACAAATATGGCCCAAACTTTGCTGTCTCACTTTGCTCCAGAAGAAATCCACTTTTCTCTTATTTCATACAGCCTTGGACAAAGAGAAGGCCCTTCATGAGTGGTACATGCAGGGCAGTGAATTTTTAATCAGCTAAGTCCTCTGAAAGTCAAATTACTTGTCAAGAAGTTTAATAGTCTGTCTTGCGGTCAATTCTAATATGTTTTGAAACTGCCACCTAATAGGCCATGAAGCACAAGCAATGTCAGAAGAAACTCCCAGAGTAGCGATACCGAGAGCATTTTATTCTCAGCTGTGTAACACTGCACTAGCGAAACATCCTGAGATCCCAGTCTGACCTTCCAAATCGAGAAAAAGGTCTGCTTGCCCTGCGTAGTTACGGGGTTGGTCTGGTTAGAAATAATGTAAGGTAGCTTACATTTTAAAGGAAAATCCCTGGATAAAAGAGTATACAAAACACTGCAAAAACCTGTTCATAAGATGTCTGGTTTCTGTCCTTGCCTTCAGCTCCCAGGTTCGAGGGCTCTCTTCAGAGCAACACCTACCTGTACCTTTGCGCTGCAGCCAAGCCGCTCCATCCCGACTGCCCTTGGCATTCGAGTGCAGGAGCGAGGTGGGTGCTGGCTCTAGTGATTAAATTCTCTTTAGTCCTGACCTAGCAGCCCCCAGTGGAGATGTCCTCTGAGGTACAAGGGGCCCCTGTCCTGTTGGGTACCTGGCAGTGCAACACAGACTGGGAGACCGGGCAGTCAGGTCAGAGGGGCGTTACTGGGAGTGAAAAACAGCGGCATAGAGGAATGGCCATTGGGACCAGACAGGATAGTCTGCATTCATTTGTTCAGATTCAATAAATGTGAGGTCTAGATTGTAACGATAAAGAGAATTGGTATTTTCTGTATGACATTGTAAATTGTTGAGACCCTGGATTGATTTTGTTTTTTCTGTTTTCATATGAATTTTCCCTCAACATGATTTGAGCGCTGGGAGAAATCAGGTAAAAGAAAAATCTTTATGAGCAATTATGAATACTGGAGCAATCTACATAGTGTGCAAAAAATTATGGTAATGTGACTGAGATTTGATTTCCACAACCCACTGAAATACAAGGGTTAATTGTCTGTGTAACTGTGGCATGTGGGTTAATTTGAACAGATTAGATTACCATGATTAGCGGTGCCTGGGGAACAGCATAAAATGATTCACAGTTTAAACTGGTTTGCTGCTGCTAGAGTTAGAATAATCTATGCAGAAAGATCAAATTATCATTGCTGAGGAAAGAGAATATACGTGTAAAGTTTGGGGGGATGAGTATGTGGTTCTTTAATGTGTCTAAATCAAACAATTTGCAAATTTGTTCTGAACCCAGAAAACATATCTGAAAAATAGCCCTGAGATGTTGCAGAGGGCTGGACTATCTGAAATATCTCAATTTTAAGTGAGAGATGTAAAATATTGAAGATAATTTATTTTTTTAGAAATGTGCCAAAATTGGGTAGACACAATTTAAAATAAATAACAATAACAATTACTTAGAGCAGCAAATGCTGAAACAAAACAGAGGATTTATTTTTGCCATATATATTTTTCTAAAGCTCTAAGTAGAAATGGAATAATATTTCTGAGAAACGGAACTGTTTCTAGTCTGTGTTTTCAGACAGAACTAGTGTAATTCAAACAAGCTCGGTATGGGAGAATTTTCCACAATTTTTGATTTTTATCTGAAGTAAATTTATTGAAATTTAATGTCTATAGAATGAATGTTCACTATAAGCATATGTTTATATGTATACTCTGTGTTTCTTCCTACTTGTCAGCAATAATTTTTTTGTCTTTCAAAGCTAATGCCATTAATTTCAGCTCTTAGTGATGCCCGTTGGGTATTGTTAAACAAAGATTTAATCGGGCAAATTATTTTGTGTTATGTAGAAAGTAATATTTGGATATTACGATGAGATAAACCATTTGAACACATAACACTTGTAATTGTTGTACATCTATCTTATTGTTAATGTAATTATATAAATTGCTAATCATTAAACTCTAGATAATGTCTTACTATTTGTTAGTGCAATTTCTTAAAAGAATTGCTCTAGATATTATGTTTCCCATTTTAGATTTAAAATTGCTCTTAATAAAATCTATTTATTAAAATTTGGGCTATGTTTATTTTATAATTAGTAGCACCCAGTCAGGATTCACTTAACATGCAACAAATAACTTAATAAATGTTAAGTGGGCAGCAAGTTGTCTAACGCTTAGAGCAAGGCTTTGGGAAATAAGCTATGTGTATCTGGTACTTAACTGTAGCATACAGGGATAAGAGGGGAATTTACTTCATCATTTGATTCTGAATATCCATGTAAAACAATTAAGCACTGGAGTCTTTAAGGCTGAGTGAATTATTCATAAAAAACTAACTCAGCTTCATCTGGAGAGTGTATATGGTGCTGCCAGGAGTTTGACTAAGTGTGAAATGAGTCAAAACTGTGTTCTTCACCAGGGAAACTGGTGGGGAGCAAGAGAGGTCCTGCCCTAGTTGCTGCCATGGGTGTAGTAACTGGCAGAACCCACAGGAGCAAGGAGCATGATCTATACAGAGAGAGTTTTTGTGCCTGTCCCGTTTGTTCAAAACAATGGAAGTGTGGTTTCCATCTGAGTCCATTCTCTAATGTGTCTTTCTCTCATGCAGCTTCACACTGAGGCAGCCTGTGAGGTTATAACTCATCCCAAAGTAATCTGAGGGGTTTTGAATTAACATACACCTTTTTCTTACTACTTTGAATGGTTAATTTTGTTTCTTAAACATATGTGAGGTTACTTGGTGGTAAACAGCTTATTATTCTAACAAAATCCTGTATGAATAAATTGTTTTTATTCACATTTTGTAGGTCAAAACTTTTTAGTCCTTGAAACAATAAAAGGAACGTTCATTGTCTCCCTGCCCTACTGATATTATTATGCATTTGAGTCTCTTACAAGATTCAGACGTAAAGTAATTCTTCAAACCATTTTTTATCAATTTAAATATGCTGAAATAATGAAAGGTGATAAGAAAATACTTTGTTCCTAAAGTGTTTCTTACTAAAATAGTTTAGGTTGCCTTTAGTGTGTTCCTGGCGCTATCTGGAGTAATTCTGAACTTCTGAGACACGACTGAGACAATTAAATATTTATAGTCCCCAAACTGAATTTTTAAAGAACATCTTCTCTTTACAGGAATGAAGTTTACTTTGGTTTTATGTCTTGTCTTACAGGTTATAAGATACATATTTTCTTCATTGGGGGGAAATACACTTATTTATGTGTTTGCAAAGACTTGGTTCCTCTGAAAAAGCAATAGGCAACGTGAGCATAATGTTTTGTGTTCTTACTTTTTTCTAAGTACTAATACTTAAGTATTACTTTTGTTTTCTGCTAGGCCTGAAATTGGAAGCTATTTAAAACATAACAAAACCCCACATTTTTTCCCTGTTCTCTGAATAGCAACAGAAGTATGGCTTATGGTTTGAAATATAAACGAAGTGCAATCTCTGCTTTTCAGCAGGTACTTGGCTGGAACTTCTGCAAGTGCAACAGCGTAAGAAGTGAAACACCTAGCTGCTGACTCTGCTGCTTTTGGCTGCACACTGATGCTTTTGTGAGTCATTTCTTTCCTCCTGCCTTTTTTGTGGTTTCTACAGACTTTATGGAAAAAAGAAATACTTGTCCCTTTGGCTTGTGATTTTGGAGGTCCAGCAGGTCAATAGGAGCAGGAGAAGTAACCTAGAAAACTGGCCACTGTACAGATACGGATTCATTATGCGTTGTTTATACAATGATTCAGACATATCCAGAACACATACGGTATTATGTTACCCTACGTGTGAAGTGCCCAGTTGATCTTCCAGAAGTCACAAGCTGACATACAGAAGTCTAATGAACTATAGAAGCCCAGCTGTTAAAATGGATAGAGGTGAGATGAGTTTTTATCACATGCTGGTTGATCAGTAGTGGTCCTGAAAAGCTGCACTACAAATATGCTTTATTTAGTTAGGCTAGTAATTTTTTTCTGCATTATTGTTATTATGTTTTGTTTCCAAGGAATAGGAAGGACCCTGTTGTAAATTGTAATTAACAGGGTGATGTGTTTTGGATCAAAACCAATGATTTCAGCATGTTATTATCAGCTGACTCCCTTCAGGCAACCCTTTCCTCTTCCCCTCACGATTTTTACACGAGATCATAAAGAAAAAAGAAAAGCTGAACTTTTACAAAATGAGGTAAGGAACTTTCCTCCTAGGAACTTCTTATGGTGAAGGAAATTATTCTACTCCAGCGTATTTGCTTTTTTGCCCTCCACCACTACTTCAGTGTTATTAATAGCTTTTGCTGCCAAACAGACTGTCGGTGTGTGTGTTTCCCACATTGCCTAGAAGCAATGTGGGAAACACACATATTTGTTGTTTTGTCTTTTTTGTTTTATTTTTGTTTGACTGGCACACACTGCTTGCTTTGGCTATTAGTGCTGAGTTATTGAAAGCCCTTTTAGTTGTCTGAACACTGAAGAGTAGAGACTCCTAGTCTTGTAGTAATCTCCCAGGTAAATGTGTGTCTATTCATTGCTCTTAATAGAAATTATCTACTGTTGTTCAATCACAGTTGTTGGCTGCTGAAATTACTATGAAGACGTGGGGATTTATAGATTCAGATACAAATAATTTCCAATAATAGATTACTTCTCAGATAATATTTCTTTTTTGCATCTGTATTCCCACAGTAGCTGTAGAGAGAGCAGAAAAAAATTTGATATTTTGGCAGGATTGCTTGGGAGTGGAGCATTGTTCAACATTTCATGGGATGCTGCCAGCATTTGAAGTACATTATATAAAAACACTATAATGTGAATAGGAAATTATATTATTTTTATTTGGGGCTGAACTTCTATATTGTATTCATGCCTGTTTTGGTCTACCATGCAAACAACAACAACAACAACAAAAAACTCCACAAAACCCCCAAAACCCAAAACCTCAGCTGTCTTTGTTATTATTTCCAATTTGTCACCAAATAAAATCCAGAAATTAAAAGGACATGTGCCCTAATCATTCAGAACAGCAGGTTTACAATACAGTAATATAACACAGGAATATGTATTAACTTCTTCTAGTAAGATCATTTCTAAAAAATAAAATTTAGCAAAGTAGAACAGGTATCTTTTGTGTTGAGACATTTGTAAATTATTATAATGCTATAGATTCTCATTCTCTCTTTTTTTTTTTCATTTATTTTTTAAACTAGCTAGGTGGTAGTCCTTTTGGTGAAAAATTGTGTCAGGATGCTAGTGCAAACTCATGATTTTATATATTTACATTTGTATCTCCATAGGCTTACTTATATTTGGAATATTGTGATAAATAACATTGTGTGACGGTACATCTGAGCAAAGCATGCTTGGCTTGATTTCCTTAAATTTTCTTATGTAAGTTAATGTCCCTGCTGATTCACAAAATTCAGTCACTTGCAACATCATCCGACTCGTTAATTAACAATGAAATTCTATACTGAATGAGAAGTTTGTACCTACCTGCCTTATAAATAACTTGTGAAGAATTTTTTAGTGTCTTGTGAAGGAAGATTTTATACAATTGTTTACTTCTTTTACATTATTAACAGTTCTAACATTCACTTCGTTGTGTAGTAAAGCCTGTAGTGAGAAGCTCATAAAAGCAGGAATTTTAAAGCAGGAGCTTAGTCTTTTATATCTTTATACTTTGCCTTGTGATTTACACCTATGCAAAACAAGCGTGAAACTACTAACCTGTCAGGAGGACAGGATTCTCGTATACTCTTTGCAAAGGCAGAAATCACTGTGGCAATAAAGATGAGGACCAGAGGTGCAAATTCATCATCAGTGGAGTTCTCTTTATGCAGAAGGAGTAATATCAGGTTTGAGTATGTACGGTAATCTTTCACTGATCCTGGAACATCAGTAGTTATTTAAAAAGAACGATAAAATGACAGTTTTTAGATGAATGCCACTTAAGTTGCATTAGTGATTAATTTGATGTGGCCCTTTAGTGTCTTTTCTGTTTTTATGAACTGAAGTTTTGTTAAATCTTAATAACTGTCCCAGACTCTTATCTGGCAGCTTGTTCCCCATAAATTGCTAGATCACTGGTACTCTGGGTATTGTCAGCTGCAGCTCTGAATCACAGTCAGGCATGAGTTGTGATTGGATCACCTCTGTTAACATTTTGATGTATACTCATAATTCCCTTTACCAGCAATACTTTGTTGAATTTCAGCTTTCACCTTAGCTTTTCCCACTGAATGTACCTTGAGCTGAGAAGTGATCCCGAACTGAGTAAACAGTAATCTTTAATTCTGCCTTTATAACTCATGAAACTGCATTAACCTCATTTTCATTTTAAAACGTGAACATTCTTTGGACAAATGCTAAATTGTAGCTTCACTGACATCAGCTAAACCAAACTTCTCTAGTGGTCCAGGAGGAAGCTCTAAAAGGCATTGAGGTTGTGAAGATCCTGAATCATTTTCTTTTCCAGACAACTTCTAATATATTTCCCCTGCAAATCAATTGATGCATCATAGAGCTCAATTACTTGTCCATAAAATGGAAACAATACTTCCCATAAATCAAATAATTGTTGCTCAGAACTGTGAAATTACGGTAACAAGAACCCTAATGACACAGTAGATAAATACTCTTGTAAGAATACCCTCCCAGCTCTCTTAGGGTATTTTAAATTTGCAGCAAGTCTTGGTAAAGATGATAAAGTGCCAACATACATAAAAATAACAGGGGTTGGAGGAGAAATTAGCCTTGTGGTACTCTTCCTTTCAAACTCAACATTACCGCCTAACGAATGTGGTAGTCAAAGTGTTGGTTCGTATTTTTAAAAAAACAAACTGCAATCATTTAGATACGCTGCCAAGTATTAAGGAATTTCTGTGAGTCAGTTCCTTAAGGAACTCTTCATTAGGAAGAAGTCTGTTGGGTCTCCTAATACAAAACCATAGATTTTTTTTTGGTTTTTGGTTTTGTTTTTTTTTTAATTTCTTTAAAGTCTGAAGGATGACTCAAGCAGCTGTAGTGGGTCCATCAGCTGAGCAAAATGTAATGATTTTAATATTCTTAATTGGGGTTCTAATTTTAATAGGCTATAGCAGTACAGTGGAGAAGATTAGGTGTTTGTAGGTGCTGAGGGAGGGGAAAAATAATTAGGCTCTAAAAACTGACATCGCAGTAAACTTTTCTGTCAGTTATCTGTTCAGGGACTAATTTAAATCCAAAAATGTTGAAAGGAAATCACTGCACAAACTGAAGTTCAAACTGAATGGAACCAGAAGTGGGGCACATAGTAAGTTCCCTGATGAAAGGAAAGGGAGAAAGGTGAAGTTAATTTTGTGGGGCTCTCAATTCTTATTTCAGAAATATTTTTCATTCTTTAAATATGGGGAAAAGTTTGGGATTTTATTTTTCTGGGGGTTTTTGTTTGTTTTACAGGAGTATATTCAAATATATAATAGTTAATGTGTAATACTAAAATCTTGACATAAAAAGATAAATATAGTTTTTTTAAGAAATACTTAAAAGTGTGTTACCCACCTCATTGGGCAGGTTTTCAGGGTCTTTAACATGGAAGAACTAAGACTTGTGATTAACTTTCAGTTTTTAAAGAATGCCTGATTTCTTATTTAAAAATAGCTTTTAGTGGGGTGAAAATGAGAATTTATATTTTTTTTCAACATTTTTAAAGCTAATAATAAGAATTCAAGCTTGCAGTTACCTATGGAAAATAGAGATTTTTTTTTTTTTTTTTTTAACCAGAAATATAAATGAGGAGAGTGGGCATAGAAATGCTGCAGGAATGTACTGAGGCACTTCTCAAAAAATATCCCATGCTGAAATAGTGCAATCTAAGAGTGTATTGTCCATTGAGAATATAGGAGGGTTGAACTCAAGGTACCATTGAGCAACACAGAATGTCTTTTTCTATGATTTGTACTTTACCTTGTTAAGATGCAAGAGACTTTCTCATTGTAATTTAGCACTGTTTTAAAAAGTAATTACTGCCCTTCCTTGTTTGTCTGAGATAGGCAATCTTCTTTGTGTCTAATTAAATAAACAGTAGGCAGAATGATAAAAGACATGGGGTCCCGTGGGACAAAACCTCATGGAGTTCAGCAAAGGGAAATGCACATTCCTGCATCTGGGGGAGCAGTGACTGTCTGGAAAAGAGCTTTGCAGAAAAGGACCTGGGGTTCCTGGAGGACACCAGGCTGGACATGATGCAGCAATGTGCTCTTGCTACAAAGAAGGCTAACAGCATCCTGGGCTGCATTAGCAGACCCCTTGCCAGCAGGTCGAGGGAGGTGATCCTGCCCCTCTCAGCACTGGTGAGGCTGCACAGGGAGTGCTGGGTCCAGTTTTGGGCCGCCCAGTGCAAGAGAGACATGGAGCTACTGGTGTGAGTCTGATAAAGACCCACTGAGATGATTAAGGGACTGGAGCATCTGACCTACAAGGAAATGCTGAGAGTGCTGTGACTGTTTAGCATGGAGAGGAGAAGGCTCTCTCAGCCTGTCCTTGTACAGGAGGTGCTCCATCCCTCTGACCATTTTTGTGACCCTCCTCTGGACCTGCTCCAACAGGTCCATGTCTTTCCTGTGCTGAGGACTCCAGAGCTGGATGCCGTTCTCCAGATGGAGTCTCATGAGAGCAGAGTAGAGGGGGAGAATCACTTCCTTCGACCTGCTGGTCACGCTTCTTTTGATGCAGCCCAGGACATGGTTTCTAACCCTTCCTGGGTTAGAAAATTCAAAAGTAGTTGCCTGCTGCAGAGTAGCTAATAACCTGCTGGTCAGGACAACCTGATAGAACTGGAGGGCTGAGAATCAGATTTGAATTTGATAGCAGAGAGACTTAAATATTAATCAGCGACAGCCTAGGTGATGGCCTTTTTATCTGATCTGTGAGCTATATTCAAACAGAAACTTTTCTCAGCTTTCCTCCCTCCCCCGCCTTTCAAATACTGTTTTTAAATTACAGAACTCTGCATTTTCTATTACAGACAAATGCCCTCCAGCAGGAAAATTTAGATCTTCTGCCTCGAGGAATCTAGTAATAACTGTTTTTTCTGATATTCAATAATGTTCTTCACCCTAGAACCTCCAAGCACAAATAATCTTAGTGAGATAAGTAAGAGAGCCACTTCTATCTTCTCTTGCAGTCTAGCAGCTGTTTGAGTAGTTCACAGGACAATATAATAATTTTGTCAGGAAAACAAGAATTGAAACTATGGAGCGAACTTAGCTTTATGATCCAGTCATGATCCAGTCAAGGAAACGTGTGCATCGCTCACACCTAAAATGCATACGACATTTAATGAGGATAGGTGATCAGGACAAATATTTTGCATTTGTTGCTTCCTCGTGGTGCTGGGGATGCACTGTATAGAATGCATCTTTCAAGTGCCTCTTCCTGTAGCATCTTGGAGGAGTCTCAACCAAATCGTGGTGTAACTCAACACAGTTCACTACTTTGACAATAAAACAAATCTGCTAAAACAAAGTTGCCAGTAGGTATAGTAGTGGAAAATTGCCATGCTGGTGCCTATTATGAATAATTTTAAACATGACAAATAAATAAAACTACTAACAAAAGCCTAGATTCAGAAGTTAACCTCCAAGATGGCAATTTCTAAGCACTCAGTATTCCAGGTTCTGAGAAATCTGGGGATTAATTTTCTCCTGTACTTTTATGTCAGAAATTCACACATAGCAGAACTGTTTGTGCACTGAGAGAAATCTCTCTCTTTGTCGTTCTTTTTGAGCTCAAGGTCTTCAAACAATGTTAGTGAGAACAGTATCAGCTTAAAATACTGCCTAATCTTAAAGAAAGTGTAAGTGACGTGTTGTTTTAAGAAGGTGTTTTTGAACCAGCTTTGTCAAAGCGATTAGCCTTTTTCAGTGTTTTAGTTTGATTTTGGCTCAACACTGAACTGTTTTAGCACTGGAATAGTTCAGAATATTCAGCACCTACCCATATAGTTTACCAGAGGAAGCAAGAATAAGATTTCCAGAGATTTGTTCTTAGTGTTCATTGTAATGTGATTTATGTGGCTAAACCCTCAGTAATCTTGGGAAATCTTAAATTCTAAGGAGCCGGGGATTAGGCTTTGAGCTGGTATCTTGGTACAGACTAGAATGACTAGTGCGAATACTGTGCATATGCTGTATGGCATGTGGCATAAGTGAGTCTCAGCAGATTCTAAGATTGATTTTGAGACTGTTTCAATCTTGAATATAATCCCCAAATGATTTTGATCTAGTGCCTGTAGATTGAAGCAGCTTTGAGACTAATTACATTCTGTATTGGGGATTAGAGGAAATGGTGAATGTCTGTGAGAATTGGGCAGAGAAAATTATTGCCTATCTCTAAAATAACTACCAATCCAACTACTACTAGATCTTGTCGTATATTAGGAATTATAAACTCATTTTTTGCTGGAATATTTTTCATAAATTCAAGACATTTATGGCTGGTAAGATTAGCTGTTGAAGCTCTCTCTCTTAGGTACTTTTTACCAGAAGATGGAGCTGGAGAGCCTGTATTCACGATCTCTCCAGCACAACATTACTTTCAGTAGTGTTGACCTGAGTTCTGTAATCTCCATAGAGGAGATTAAACAAGGTAAATTGAGATTGCAGATATTTCACCATTTTATAGCCTTGTAACCTTCAAACAGAGTAAATCTGAGAATAAAAAAACAGAATCTAAGTCAACCTAAAATATTTAATGAAAAAACCACATTTCCATGGGAAACACTAATTAAATAATATTTAGATTTTATTTCTGTCTAAGAAATACACACAGGGTAATTTTAAATTCCAGTGGGAGAAGTCTCAAAGGTTAAGCTGAATGGAATTACATGGATGTAAATCTTTTCAGAATCAGCACGTTATTTTGTTTTGTTAACTTGTGAAAAGTAAAGCATGTGACACTGCAAATATTTTCACAGGCAGACCTCAGGTAGAAGCTGCTGGGAATGTGCTGTGGAATTTTAGAGTAAGATTTCTGACACCCATTAGTGTGGAGAGCTAATGCACATTTGGTTACTCTGATGGGCGGCCCTTGTGGTCAGGATTTTTGCACTACTATTTTATACTTTTGTCATAGAGCTATCCTCATGAAACATGTACACATGAATTCCATTTTCAGAGTTTCTAAGAAAAATAAAAATGTATGTATCTTATTAACACAGATGGCAGCATTTTTTAAAAGAATCCTAGTCATTCACAAACATAGCAACTTCCCCCTCTCCCTCCCACTAATACTTCAGGCACTAAGGATCTAACTAACCCTGTAAAATAATCCTATAGAACGGTTAAATTTTTTATAATTTCCTTTTTTTTTTTTAATAGTGACAGTCTCCAATGTATACAAAATGTTGCTGCCACCTTACTCACTGTAAATATGACATACAGAACTATAGTTTTTTTGCTTTCCTGTTTTCAAAATAAATGTTTGAAAAGCACTTTGAAGTTCTATTTTGATATTTAATTTAAAAGGTAGTATATTATCTCATTTACTTTTATGCAAAGTACATGTTGATTTATTAAGAACTCTTCAGGGAATTTTGCATTATTGGGCATGTGGCGGGTGGCCCCATGTGGCTAACAGAAGTCCTTTCTTTTCTGAACCTTCTACCCAGTTTCTGAGCTTCTATGTTTTACATCAAGTCTTTCTGCTTTTAGTTATCGTCTGAATCCTGCTGTATCATTCTTCGGCAAATACTAAACTGCTTCCAGCCTTCCCTGTTCCCCTTGTTCTCCCCCCGGACAAATGCCAGACTACCCAAATTACAAGGGCTGCACATCCACAGCTTTAGTAGGCAACTGTCTAATTGAGTTCCACTAATGGATAACACTTTTACATCATACTTATCTTCCTTTTATCGGTAAAGTTTAACAGAGCAGGCTGACAGTTCATGTGTTTTTCTGTTTGACAAAAGCTGAGGTCATAAATATTCTGACATTTCCAAGCCGCTAGTAAAACATGCTTGGGACTGTACTGTGTGTATTCAGTGTTGGCAAGCTGGCAGGAAATGCATGTGAAGGCAGGTTCACCTGTCTCATTCTCCATAGCCAGTAACAAATGTGAAGACTTTAAGAAAGAAGGAGTTTTGTATAGTCTTCTCTGACCTATTATTCCATCTTCTAGAGAAAACAGTGCTTATAGGACTTGATAAACTTGGGGTTGCTGCCAGAGTAGTAGACAACTATTTAATTTCTTTCATAGGAAATGCCTCCATGTTTGACCATCCTTGCCTTCTCTTTTCTTTTTTTTTCTAGCACATATTTGTGCTTTGTAGTTATTGTAGACATTGTCCATGACCAGTAAAATATAGTTCTAGTGTCACTAATTGGTTTTACTTTCCAAGGTTATGACATGACAAGGTGTGGGTCTGGTTCATTGGTGTGTTATTGCAGATTTTTGAATCAACTGCCCTGAAATCAGTAGAATTTCCACAATATGGAAGTGAGGTAATGTAGTGATGAATTGGCATAAAACTGAGGTAGCACCGGCTGGAGTCAGCATTACTTCCACTGCACATAATTCTTAAATAATTTGTGACACTAAAAATGACTCTATTTCTTGCAGAATAATTTAATAAGTGGATATACCTGAGGAAGGGACTGAAGAAGGAAGGACTCTCAGATGACAAAATTGTGAGTAGGATGAGTAGTTTTCAATAAGAATAAAATATGGAAACTTTGTCCATAGAACGTTATGTCTTAATATTTTATATATTAGCTATTTCATAGTGCATTGGAAGTTCTCTAAGATATAAAGAGGTGCACCATGCTGAAAGACAAATCATATTTATGTTGGTCCATTCTGAAACCAGTCATTTTATGAAATGACTAAAATATTTTGCTCACACTGCAAAATGACTTGAATGAGTCATTCTATTACATTGTCTGTTTCACTTGGTTATTTCATGAAGTCTCTAAATGTTTCAAGCATTTCTTGAAATGACTGTTATATTGCTATTACAGTCATATGGTCTATTGCCATGAATGTTCTGTTGCAATGTTCTTTGAAAAGCAAATGCTTCCATAGGAAAAGATGAACCTCAGAAACTTCATTCCAATAAGGATATTAATAAGTAGATGACAGAGGATGAAAAGGATCTTATACATGTATTTATGTGTTTCACTTCTCTGTCCTAGATTTCCTAGGAACTTTTTCTACCCACTGTTTCTTTCAGTAGACCTTATTATTTATTGTTTTGGTAATTTCTCTCCTCTCTATATTTGAAATTGAAGGAAAAATGTTTAAGTGGTAGTGTTCTGCTTCTGGCCCCAGTATGTCTGGCTTTTTTTCAGAAAGACTTACTTCTTTTAGAAAGATTCTCCTAAGCTACAGGCAGTTGTTTCACATACTAAGATCCCAGGCTTAGACCCATGCTTGCTAAATGATCTGCTCCAGAGTGAGTCAGATGTCCCATTAGTCATGCCATGGTCTGGACTACTCCAGTTTCCACATCTGGCAGCCTTGATCTTGAGGGGAATAGTTTCACCTTCTTCCTCATGAACATTCACAAAGACTTCACAGATTCTGCAAATGCCTGCTGATGGGGCTCTTCTGAGCTCTGAGGCAAACTTGTGGGCACTGCCTCTGTCCTAGCTGGAGTCAGAAACTTCTGCATCATCTCTGTACTTGGGCCATCGTGATATCAAGTTCTCATCTTTCCACACACCAGCCATCTCTGCAGTTCGATCTCAGACTCTTTCATGTTCACACTAAGAAGGGATCCATGTGCTTCAGAGTCCTCACAGATGTAGGACTGTGGTTCCAGAAATAGGCCTACTTTTGATATTCCAAATTCCACCATGCCACTCTTGGCATGTAAAACACAAGCTCTCATGAAAGTGCAGTCCCTTTGCTTATTTATTTATATTTGTTTCTAAATAAATAACATATATATGTGTGTATGCTGTATCCAACTGTGTGTGGGATTCTTGCCACATTATTAGAACTCCATATTAAGCTCAGACTGTGATTATTAACAAATAACAATAGCTCAGCTACAAACCGGAGGACTTGAAAATTAGCAAAAACATATTTATCTTCATTTTCTGAAATGTAAAGCTTGGCCATACAGTCTTTTTGTGTAGTGAACTCTCAGGTAAATCAGAAGGCTTGGCTCCCAGAAGTAACAGAGTACTGCAAATTTACCTGACAGGTCTGTAACTTGCCTCTAGTTCTACTAGACTCCCTGTTGTAACACTGTAATACCAATAACGCCAAGTTCTCCACCTTCCAGCTTATTTTAAAGATGGCTAATAAGCAAAATATGGGGGGCAGGGGACACAGAATTCATCTTTTTAATGTAAAAAACCCACACACTCTAAGCAATATCTGTTTCTTTTTGCTGCAGAAAATTTTAAAAAATCATCTACTTTTGCATAAAATGGTTGTGCAATTTCTAACAGTTTTGCTATTACATTAGTTCTCTTGAAAGCTGGTAGAGAAGTCTCATGTCACTCTTCTCATGTGCCTCATTTCAGAACCTTGTGTACAGGGAGAAGTAATGCTCCTTAAGCATGTGACTAAATGAGAAACAGCTATAGTGAAACATTATCTATGCTGTTTTTCCTTGGGGAAAAAAATCATTGTAGTAATGGAATCTGCTTAGAGCCACCAAAGGGGATTTTTCTCAGAGCATTAATATCTTTAGTAGGATTGAGGACCACAGAACAAATGTTTGCACTCACTCTTTATGAAAAAGTAAGAAAGATGAGAATCTGGCCAGTTTTCGGTTTATGGCTTTAGCTGTTTGGGCTAAAGTTTATTGTAAGATATTACATTCCCGGGACTATTACTCTAAAATTTGAAATAAGACCACAATTAGCTTGTGACCTCATTATAACCAACAGTTGCATTTGCTGTTTTGCATTTTTGTAGTTGAGGGGGAAAAAAAAAAGCTGATCTCAAAAGTGAATAGATAATAAATCTTGCAGACCATTAATAATCTGCCAAGGCCCACAGTGCTTTATCTTATGTACTTTTTGTCAAACGGTTATACTCTCCCAGACATTTTCTAATTAGCCTCTTTCAATCTCCTTCTATCAGTTTCATTTCCCTGTACTACACTTAACACTCACATTTCAAAGCTTGTATTTTTATGTTAAATGCTTCTGCTGCGTAATTAATTTGTCTTAAAAGAGAGTGTGTATGAATAAACCAGATTAATATTCTTCCCAGTCTTTCACAGTCTAAATTTATTTTGGAAAATTGTTAAGAAAGCTTTTCTCACTCTATTTCTGTCCTTGAATGTAATTCCCTAGGCAATATCGAATATTTTCGGTGTAAAGCAGAGCAAAGACTTCAGTTGATGCTGCAAACTCTCCCAGAACATGTCTAATGATGCTGTAGAATTCAGTGTAACCTGACTCTATGGTTAAAGTATAAAGGTTATAAATAGCATTTCTGCAAGATGAGAGAAAGCACAGTAGTGATTTTTAACTTTAAACAACAAAGGCAAAGCCAAATATGCCTGTCTCTCCTGTAGTTTCCCTTCTACCTCAGTTTCATTCTAAGTTTTTCCTCTTTGCACAGAATAGAAGAAACATGTAAATCTTGGTGTGATGCCCACTGGAGCAGAGGAGAATTTTCTCTCTGATTTCAGTGTCCCAACTGTCATTCACACGGTCCTGCAAGTGCATGAGGTCATTTTTTTAAAGTAAGTAAATGTGTATTTATTGCTTCTCTACCACAGAAAGTGTGGGAATGATTTTCTGTTTTTTTTAGTTCTGAGTTGTCAGTTGTGTGAAGATTTCGGCTCCTCTTATTTCTGTCAGAATGTTGTCTTGTCATCACATTTCACCAGGTGCAGGTGCTGAAGATGACCTTTTCTAAAGTGGCTTCAGGTAGCTGTGATTCTTTGGTCTGGACTCAGTAATTGTGTGATTCAGTCAAAAAGCTGTAATCATATGACAAATGAGAAGTAATTGAATATCAAAATTATTCAGTGACTCTTAACATAGGGATTTAAATATGTTTTGTTGCATTGTGGTGCTTTAGAATATTTTATGTTACTTTCATAGGCATAAATTCTGTAACCCATAAACCAAGGAAAAGGCCTAATTGCTCTATGCATGGATTATTTATAACTAAGTGGTCTATGAAGCTATAAGAGTCCATAAAAATAATGCCACTGAGTGCTAAAACCAATCTGTTTGTCTCATTTTAATTGGGATGAGAATATTATCTCATAGGTTTCAGAAACATTGCATTATGAATATGACGCTTGCATTCTAATTTTAAAATGGAAAGAAGAGAGGTAAATATTGATTAAGAAGCCTTGTATATCAGGAGTGTAGTCACTGTATGACAGACGAAGCCACTCAGCCTTGCGAGATTTACATTTGTCTTGTTTTTTCAAAAGTTTAGATTTTTATGCATGCTACAGGAAAACCTCCCTTCTTGTCTGTATGTGTCTTACTTTGGTGCATCCTCAGTGGGAGTGGGCAGAGCTAAAGGTCTCAACCTTGTGAAAACATATCCCGACCACTGCCTTAGGTTTTTCTAGGTAATAGATTTACTGCACAGATTGGACAGTAATTTCTTTCAGGCTGGGGGAGTGGGAAGGTTGGGTTTTTGATTTGCTGTTTCTGCCTCTCACCCAGATCTGTAGTATCGATTTACTTAAAAATGTTTATCCTAGTTCTGGCTTTATCACAGTCGGGAAAGTGAAGAACTGAAGGCACTCGTAGGCAGCACATTCTCTCGTCAAACCTCACAGGACTGCCACCTGTGGGAAGTCATTGGAAGACATTCTGGGGCTGTATCTGCCAGACCCTGAGTCAAGAAAGAAACTTGTGAAATAATAACGTCAGAGGAGTAGCACTGCTTTACCTGGGAAGGGCAAGGAGAACTCAAGATTTAACTTGGGATTTTCTTCATAGAGTAACTATGTCTGCATATGGATTCATGGGGGCATAACCGGGCATAACTCCAGGATGCAAAGAGTGTATGTCAGCCTGCTCATGCTCTCTTTTCCCATTTTTCTCCTTGGTTCATTTGTTCTTTCCTCTGTCTTTACTGAACCCATGGATCTTGACCTCTTAGGAGACACAAGCTTCCTTCTTCTCTTTCTCTCCTTGTCTGGAAGATACCAGCATAGGTTACACCAGTGCACAGTTCTTGTAGAATAATCCTAGGCCAGAATTTGTTTAAAGTTGGCAAATGGAGATGTCAGACGCGCAAAATATATTTGGTTTTGTTGAATGTGTAAAATAATTTCCTCCTGGATTCCCTTAAGTGCCACAATTCAGCCCAGAGTCAAGTTTTACATCCAAGTTATTATAGAAATAGTAATACTTCAGTCATATAATGGCTTCAACAGCACTGTTATAGTGCGCAGTTATAACCTGTCCCTGAGGTGATACTAAAATCCATTATTATCCTTTAAAGCTGCGATGGACACTTGACACTTACATTGATGCACCGGTACGTTAATGCTCACCTTTTGCTAACCTATTGGTTAGTTAGTCTCATTTAATTTTCCACTTTAGTGAAGCTATTGCTAGTGGTCTACATGTAATCAATAATTTTCTTAACTCATGGTCCAATATGCTTGGTTTTCAAAAAGTACAGTTTGGGGAGCTTGTGATGCATTTTTGTGTGGGAGAAATAAACAAGTTGGCTTTAACTGTGTTGTCCATGGGTGCTGTCCAGAAGAGGAAAAAAAAAAACTTGAGTTGATGTACTATGTCTGTCTGATTATATTTCATGTGAACTAATATTTGCTACCTATGACTGAAAAGAAACAAACAAACAACTACTTATTAATAAGAGCTCATAATGGGAAGAGCTGTACATTGTGAAAATTAATTGGAAAAAAAAAAGGTACTTTCAGTTGAGCTAGATGTAGCAGCAAATAGCTTTCTCTGTTCTGACAAACTGAGAGTAGAATAATATGTGGTGAAGAGTAACCTTAATACTCGAAGGTCAGGGAGAAATGATGTATGTTAATTTCCTGAACAGCATATTTTAATTCTGATTTTACTCTGATAATTGACAGCAAAACAAAATCTATATTTAGCAACAACAACAATAAATGTGTGCCACGTTCATTTTAAAAATTTTACGCACACAGCAGGAAAGCAATTCTATTTCATAGGCACAATGGAAGTATAAATTGTGACTGGAAACTTTTCCTTAGTAAAGTAAGTCTTTTGTTAAAATGTCTAAAAAAATAAAGTACTGTTTCAGCAGAGCATCCTAAAAATGATATAGTTCACTAAATATGTGTATTCATATAGCTAGTAACTTTGTTAAATAGTTATACCCACATAGCTAGTAGTGTTCTTTCTGGAGGTGCCGGGGAAAATAAAGGCACTAAGTGGATATTTTTCTTGAAAGAAATAATTTAGCTTCAGCAAATGTCCGCTGATATTGGTGACACATAGCCTTCCCATACCTTAACTACCACCTGCCTTGAAATTCCATTTCAAATACTTTCATTACCCTATACCTTAAATAAGAATAGAAAAACTGAAATCCCAGAGAAGATACAAAGATAATGATGTGTGTGAAATGGGATTATTTTTTTTTCCATTTTTAATTAAAAATTGGTCAGGCTTTCAAAAGAAGCAAGCCCATGTACTGTTTTGAAGCTAACTGTAAGGTGTCTACTTTTTGTAATAAAAATTGTTATTTAGGACTCTTATATGTAGTAGCAAAAGGCATCAGATCAACCACTAGCAGTTAACAGTAGATACAGAATGCATTTTAAATGAAATTATTACCAGATTGCTGTAGGCTTCAAACATATAAGACCTGCAGCTGTCAACTGCTTCTGGTGCCTAGTCTGTATGTTCCTTCAGGTTTTGGTTTGACGTTGCAGGTCATCCTTGACACCCGTCCCATGTGTCCACGTAAGGAACTGTTCCTGCTGGCTGGAATCTATCTTGGATGACATGAAAATATCTTAGGCACAGGTTGGGGCATAAGCAGAGTGAGAATCTGCTCTAGGTCTTCAGTCATAAACGTGAATCCTATGGTAGCAAAAGATGTCCCTACAAAGGGAAAGATCAACCGTGGGGAGGGCGTAAGTTACAGCATTCTGTTCAAAACAGCAAAGATGAAAGGTGGGGCTGAAAGTCGGTGCTTTGAAAGGCTTTAGTGTGTGTGTGCGTATGTGTGTATCCATTTTTTTGATGTACGATGTGTCGATTTAGCTCTTCACTTACATTTCTTCAGAGAATCCAAATAGATGGCTCTTAGGAAGCCCAGCTGTCACGGCTACATCACAGATACTATGACAAAATTCAAGCTATTAAAATCAAGCAAACAAACAAACTAGTAAGCAAAACTCCTATTTAATTTATGCTTTCTTGCAATCTTTCTTCTGACTTATGACAGCAGTGTGTCAGATGTTCAAAATGAAAGTTCATTTCAGGTAATGAAGTACACTTCAATTTTCATAAGTCTTTGTGTAAAAAACAAATCCTAAGCTGATTGACTTGTACAATTTGTGATTCACCCTTAGTCACTGGAGCTTAGAGCGGAGAATATATTCTAAAAATGCCATGTTATCGATGGATTGTCAAGTCATTTCTTATTTAGCCGCTGGCTCTAACCAGACTGTCCTGCTTTCTGCAAGAGTAATAAAAAGATAAGCCCTGAGAGTTATTAAAAAAAAAAAGCTCATTTGCATTCAGATTAGCTATTCTTCCAGCATCTTTTTCTATTTTATCTTATTAAAATTATCACAGATTTGATCAAAAGCAGATAAAAGAAGCATAAATCCAAAGACAGGTTAACAGCAGAGTTACTTATTGTAGTAACTTCAGTAGATAACTGATTAATACAAAATCATCTTTCTACTCACTAGAATCTGGTGTATAGTGTATTACATTATTGATCAGGAGTATTACACGTGACATTGAAATGTTGAACAGCTCTACAACAAGCTGAAATACAGAATTTCATCTTAGTAAGACTCTTCTTAAAATGCTGATGTGATCCTTTAAATTTCCTGACATTTAATAAGTTTGATATTGGCCACCCTTACACATAGTGTGCAAAATATTTTATTGCTAGGAACAATGTTAAAGAGATATAGGAATACTTTCATAATATATACACTGTACACAATATTTTCAGCCATTATCTGTATGCCACTAGTATGAGCCTATACGGTGATCTATTTGTCAATTTATAAATATAATCTTCCAATGTAAATGTCCATACATACATTTAGTACAACACAGTGAAGATCCTCGGGTAGTATAAAGTCATTTCACTCCACTAACCCAAGAACATTAGCCAGTGGTATTTACCTGTGCAAAATTTTGGTAGAGTGCACAAATGTAGACCCTTATGATGCAGGGCTGACTTTTTCCAAGGATTCTTTAGCCTGTGCAAATAAGATTACAGGATAGGGATTAAAATTTGGTGGCAGATGGCAAACGCTGCTGTTTCTTCCACTGTGACAGACTATTCAAGAGGAAGTTTACTTGTGGTAACATTTTTGACCAAAGAAATAAAAGGAGAATTTAAAAGATAACTACTTTTGAGCATGGGTAAACTTAGAAAGTAGCTTAAAAGGGCAGATTTCTACAAGATACAAAGCAGATATCGTTCTTCCAAAGTTTTTTTGCATGAGGCTTAGCTGTAAATAATAGAAGTTGTTATAGCAGTATATGTGAGAAAAACAAACAAACAAAAAAATCAATTACTGCTCCCAAACAGAACAGGAGTCTACTGCATATTGTGTGGCTGTCAGTGGTTGGACAGTTACATTCTACAGGTGGTTTTTACTGGAAATGAGTTGCATAGGCTTAAACTATTATTAAAGATGAATTGGAACATGAAAAGAAGCTCCTGTGTACTCATTCTGTAAGTCACTTCCTTTCTTCCCACAAACTGGGGAGGAGGGGACCCAAAATTGGGGCATGGAGGGAGAAGGACTAAACTCCTTGTTACACTTTCATTTGGAAGATCAAAGATGTTGACTGAAACCTGTTACAACTGAGAAAATCTCAAGAATCCCTAGTGGTACCCTTTATCCTCCTCTTGCCCCTTTGCACTGCCACTGGAATGTTTTCTGTTCGTTGTAAAGTTTGTGAGACTTTTAATCAGGTGTAATTTTGCAGTGTTAGGGAACACTGTTTTTTATATGTGTTCTGAGTGAGCCTTTCATAAGGGCTTATGTATTATGCAGGGGCTTGATATGTTTGGATGGAAAGGCTGATACAGTTCTAACCACTGTAAAATTAAACCACTTTCATTTATATAAAAGGCAGCGATTCTCCCCATTACTGACTTTATAGAATAGTCTACTTGGGTTGAAGAAAACAAACGTCTGTTGGAGATAGACAAGAAAGTACGTAAAGATGATAATCACAGGGATGGTTAAGAACTTCATAAGGTTACCACTAATTTCTTCATACCGTCAGACTTGAGATCAATCTGAGGGCCTGCAGTTATGCTTTAATTTTACTCCATTATGATCCATAGTAAATCCTTTAGTATTTATAACAGTAAATATTAAAAAGTTGGAAAATAGTTAAGCAAAGTCTGAAGGAGTTGGGTGTTTTAAGCTTTCTTTTTTACAGAAGGATGTGAGAGTCTTTGCCTCCTTTCAAAGTAGTTTTTAAACTTCTGGCCAATACTGATCTATGAAATACAAATTGGTGGCTACATGGTCTTCCACCAGCTACACTACATCAAAGTGAGTAAAAGTTCATTGTTTTAACTTCTGTGGAAGCAATGGTTGCAATTACCAGAAGGAACCCGTATATTGGCAGGGTATGTGTTGTATGCTATTAGTCCACAGATGAAATGATTTGAAATTGTAGTCACACACAAATGATAGGCCCATGCATGTAATTAAAAATCAGTTATTTGCACCATCTGTGCTAGTCTACTCTGTATCAGCTTGGTGACTAGGTAGGTGAATCTGTCGTGTCAAAATACTTCCACCTAAAGCAAAGTAGTTGCTATATTTTAAATCAGGAAGATAAAACTATGAAGCAATCAAACAAATACTTGCCTTTGGCTTCTAGTAATAATTTAAAACATGGACAACAAATAGATGATGCATAACATGTTTTTAATATATTTACTTTGAAACATGTATATGTCACTATTTTTCCTGTATAGGTGTGTGTGTATATATATATATACACACACACACATAAAAATCTAATTTACTTACACACGCAATTTCACATTTAAATGACCACAGGAAATTTGAGAGTGTTCTGTTGTTGTTGTTTATTAATGCTTCAAGGTGTTGCTCTAAGTTTGTAGACAGCTGCCCTAGTGTTAGAACTAGAATGTTCCAAAACAAAGTGTGCCTTTTTTTAACAGAGAAGGTAGTCTTTTACAAATCAGTTTTGTAAAGCATCCTAACTGGGAGGCAGCTGAAATGAAAGTTATAGCTTTAGCAGCCAAATGATACGCAAATAAATGGATTAGATGTATTGCAGAGTATTGAGCACAAAGTTTCTGTTGTATGCAGTAGTTTGAAAGCCACAAGGGATTCCAGGGCTCAGCATTTGAATTACAACTTTAATATCCTTATTTGCTGTTTTTCAGTCTTAAAATGTTCTGAAGTAGTAATGAAAAAAAACAAATAATGGAAGGGACCATCATAGGGCTTTTCCCACAGACTTGCAGTGGTTTTAATCCTGATCTGATGTTAACTTCCCATTGACACTCCAAGAATGGCACGTATCGTATATGAGATTGTTTCTGTGCCAAACTCCTACAGCGTATTTCCAGTGTAAGTCTATACTAGCATTTTAGTGCAGTTCGGGAGTGCATTTTTGAAGCTAATCTACCAGTCTGTAGATTTATTTGCTGTGCTTTGGTTCATGTTGTGGATTGGCCTTGGAAACTCAAGTTACATTCCTTTTAGATGAAACGAAATCATATGTGTGCTTCTGGAATACTTGTAACATGCTACCGCTCTAATGGGCTTTCACTCCTTGGAACCAGACCATACCTGGTTCGAAGAAAATCTTTCTGAAATGTGTGTGATGTCATCTTTGGCTCATCCCCACCAGCTCCTCTGTTCAGCAGCTCTTCTGTGACTGTACTGCACCGTCTCATTATGGAGACATGGCTGGAAACAGCTTGAATCGCATCTTCTCAGGGCTTTCTCCTTGGATGCTTTTGCTTAGCTCTGATCTAAGAATGTCTTTCTGCAATAAGTTTTCTACGCAGTGAGTCACCTGTTTAATCAGTGTTGGTTCTCTCCTCTGAAACGGAGTGGGAGCTGGCATTAGGGACCCGTTACAATGCACAGAATGGAGCTGCAGTTGCAGGGTTTAGGCTGCAGCCTACGATTTGGGAAGGCATTTCTGCTTACGTAACGCTTTTGTGTCTGATTTCAAGTATTTCTATAGGTTATGAATTTTCATTCCTAGATGAAAACTATGATTCTAACGTAATCACAAGGCTGCTGGCACTGGGGGATTATGTAAATATTACAAATTAGTCATGTTTGATTCTGCATTATATCATTGGAAAGAAACACTATGTGGACTGAAATGAGATTAAGTACATCTAGGCTCTACTTTTATTCAGTGTGTGAGCTCGGTAAAATATTTATCTTTCTGTCTACTAACAAATGGAGATAGTGGTAACAATTGACTTCTAAAAGAGCTTTGAATGCTACCAAGGAAAAACACTGTAGAAGTACACAGTTGTTTATGTTTTTTTTACTTTTTAAAAAAACCTCTTCACAGAATATTTACCTTTTTAAATACTTCATTTGGCTTACCGGACATGCTCTGCATATATGTAAGTACTTCAGCCACCTGAGTGAATAGTGATGTAAGTTTAGATGAATAGTCCTATGAATTGGGCTTGTGAGCCTTCAAATTAGAGCTCAAGAGTAAACAGATTAGTGATACAAATTATTTTCTCTCCCAGTCTCTCCATTACTTTCTGAATGGAGCCTCATTGCATTTTGAATGTCCCCTAACCAGTGGGTTTTCCTCTGCTTCCCCTGTGCTCCATGATTATTCCATTTTCTTTAGGATATTTAGTTTTTTCTCTCCTGCTTTGATTGCCGGTCATATCTTGGCATTTTTACCAAACAGTAGTCTGTGTAGTGCATCTGCTTAGAGCTTTATCATATCTGAGTGCTTCAAGGGCAATCAAAATGTGTTTGGTCAATTGTGCAATACTGCTGTGCAATATTAATTTTTCTTCCCTGATCTAAGGTGATGATTCTTCTATTCCTGGTAGCACATCGTTCATATGTGCTTATTATTGTCACTTTGGCTTGAATAATTGCTTAATTTGCTTTGAGGGAGATTCCTCATGGTTATGAGACAGAAGTTCATCACTGTGAGAACAGCTGAGCATTGGAATGGGTTGCCCAGAGAAGTGATGGTATCTCCCTCTCAGGGAGAATCCTTCCCAGTCCCCAATTCCAGGACCCAGTTGAGAGGGACAAGGATTAGTTAATCTACAGCCCTACTTTCAACAGAATCTTAATGTGGCTACTTTTTGACTTTGTTATTCCATTAGTCTAAGGGTTTTGAGGTTTTTGTTCTTATCTGGACTATTTCTGTATTGTGATGTTTTCCCTTCTGATGCTTTTCATCATGGCAGCATTTTAATCACATGTTGGAAGTTTAAATGCAGAATATAGTGTTACAGTGGGACAGGTAATAGGTAAATGTTAAATAAATAATAGTAATAAAGAAGCTGGAGTGGTTCACATTATACTTATCCAAACTAAGTGGTCTGCTGCCAGAATTAGTCTGGATTCATTTCAACCACTCTCCCCCATTAAATCCACTGTGGATGCAAGAGGGAACTGGGCCAGCTTGCTGATACAGTGGGCAGCTAAGCCACTGGAGAGAAATAGTTGTTGGCTTACAGTGAGACTGCATGATGTATAACAAGTAAGCACACCCACAGATATTTCTTATACATTGAGATGTCCTTAAAAATGTGCTTTTCCTTTTATTCTGTCAGTATCATAGCTTTAATAATATTATTCTCTAAATCTCAGTTTTCTGGATTTCCTCCCCTTCCCCCAATTGATGGCTTGGCAACCTCATATGCTGGGATTTAGCTAGCACTGTATTTAAGTACATTCTTCCTCAATATGGTCCAACTTTTCTAAAAATTTAGTTTGCCCTCTGTAGGTGTAATTTCAATATCCATGTTTCTCAAATCAACAGGAAAAAAAAGTTTTATTCTGTAGTTTCTTGTTTTGCTTGTCTTTCACTAAAAAGGAAACATTTTTCTTATCCTCTGTTGCATGATTTTCTTCTATATTACTGGCAGAGTTCTGAGCCTTTTCAAGTTCTATGTGGCAAAAAAGTCATTGCTAAGGAGAGCTGAAGTAAAAAAGGGTCTTCCCTGACTTATTTGGAAAAGTAATTGGCACAGGAAACATTTCTAATCCAATCAGGAGCAAACCTTTGACTGTACTCTATATCTGTGAAACAGGAAAAAAAGGAAAAAGAAGGGAGGAGGAGAGGGAGAGGTTTTAACCCTTCCTCTCTTTTTAAGCCAGATTTTCAAAGAAGGGTCGAAAATTGCATTAGAAGGTTAAGGGTTTTTTTTTTCCCTTTTCATGTGCAATCTAAGAACTGCAATTTTACAGTCCTATTTAAAATTTGGTCTGCAAAAATAAGACCTTTGCTTTGGATTTTGGCAACTTCTTAATCTTGGTAACTTAATCTTCTTGGGCCATGGAAGGTCAATCAAATGCTACATGTTTCACTCTTCCTTTAATACAGTTTGTTTATTGGGGCTTGACTTTCAGTCAAGGAAATAGATATTTTGTGTTAGCAGTCGAGCAGTTGTAGCATGGAACTCTGTGCAGGTTAATTTACTCTAAGAAGATGGGTAATTTAGCTCTTGTGAAGATGTGCACTGATGTTTCTGCTTCATGATATAACATAGTAAGGTCAGTTTGTCTGTCTCTGGCTTATCTAAGGTCTTCAGTGTTCACATGCATTACTTTAGTATGTGCTTTTTAATGTAAAAGACATGGTGTAAGCAGGATCACTTGCATTGAACTGTTTGTTTCTTTTTTTTTTTTTTTTTGCTTTTGTTTCCCAGTATCTGAATCAATAATTAAATATTTATTTTAATTGGCAAGAAATAATTTCTCTTAGTTGACTCAGTTTCGTCAGGGACAGTAATTGCCAAGTGATTTCCCTGACTTTATCTTGAAGCAGCTTTCTTTTTCCTGTTTTTCTTATTTTCTCCCCATCCTCCTGAGGGGAGAAGGTGAGCAAATGACTGGATGGGAGTTTGGCTGCTGACAAGGGCCAACCCACCATGATAACCGTGTATACTTGACTTCAGAGATCTGATCGGGAATCTGCTATGTTGATTCTTCACAATATTTGTCATGAACATGTGCCATGGTAGTGGTAGATTCATTCTTCCTGGATGAGACTATGAAGACTATAGTATTTATGCTCATAGCATACTAGCAGTAGAACAGAACAATTTCTAAGTGATTTGGCAATAAAGGTGTATTTTTTTCTTCACTAAACCTCTGCTAGCAAAATTCATAAGCACGTCTGCCTCTACAGTGGAAAATATTTATTGACTTTATTGACAATTTAATATACTTTGTCAAGTTTTGTTAGTTAGTTGCTATTGATCCTGAGACATGTGGGATAACTTGTTTCCTAAATGAATGAATGTGCAAACACTTCTGTTTTTTGGAAGATTGGTGCATATGGCTTTGTAATGCACTTCTGAAAAGCACCATAATCATGAATATTTAAGATAGAAAATGATAATGCTTAACATAAGAGTATGTGAAATGTCATTATGAGAATTTATTTTTTAAATTCAGGATAAATTAAATTAGGCTTTTGGGGAAAGCATGGTCTGGATCTTATATTAAGTTTGGTAATGTCAGATTCTTCTCTCTGCTAGAACTTGTTCTGAACTTGTTATGTCCAAGTATAGTGTATAATTTTATAATTATTTTATTTAAAATGAAAACATTCTTGCTTGGTATTGATATATTTCCTGAGGAGGAAAAAAAATGGAGAATATTCCCTCACTCTTCTGATTTATAACATAAATTTCATATTGCTGAAGTGACCTTTCAGAGACTTCTCTGAGCTTTGCATCAGGTTAAAAGCGACTGGATAACTTTTGTCAGTCAGGAGTAAAAGCAACATTTCCCTCCCTGTGTTTTCAGTAGCCCACAAGAAAATGAAAAAAAATGAGTTCCACTGGAAGTCCTGAGAAATGGGTGTAAAATTGTCTGTACTATTTTTAGTTTACTCCCCTTTCTGCAGATGTCTTACCAACTGTAGAACATCTGAAAAACCTCAACTACACTTCCATTATTTTAGGGGCTATGTCGAACATCAGCTGTCATTGCTGCTGCTGTGAGTATACTGAATTCATCCAAAGAGTGTCAATAGTGACAGTAGTAACATTAATTTGAGAGATGAGCGAAACAGAGTAGTTATTTTTAAAATTAAACAAATGTGTGCCTTGTTCTTCTAGTAAAGCTATGCATTCCTTATTAATACTACATTTTCATGAAAGTAAATATCTATTTCCCCAGATATTTAATCATCTAATGAGTATAGAACTATTTTGAATGAAGCAAATACCAAGCAGATTTAAAGAAAATCAGTGCTGGTTAATGTGTTTTGATTATAGGTTATGTACAAGTAAATATACATTTATTTTAGAATTTCAGCTACCTTTAACCTCATACCTTATGCATATTTAAACTCAGACTGATGAATGTTTAATCAAAAGCAGACATAAAATAGTTCCTTTAAATTCTGATAATTCAGAGGCAAACTATATTTGTAGGTTGTGGTGTTTTGTTGTTGTTTTTGGTGGGTTTTTGGTTTTTTTTTATTAAATGCTGAGGAAATGGCAAATGTTTATTTATCCACTACCTCCACATTTTCCACAATCATTATTCACAATGATCCCTGCAGTGATAAGTGGTCAATGACCCTGGTGCAGGGTGAACTACAGCAGTCTCACAGAGTTGCCCATTATTCATCACAGTGGTAGAACAACTGCGACAGCACAGTGACATTTTGCTAAAAGCTCACATTTTTCCCAGTAGGTTATTATACAGCTGGAATAAAATGTTTTCTTAAAGCCCAACCACATCTTTTCTCTGCCTGAAAGGTCACTTCTGTTTGTTCTTTCTTATTTTGGAGAAAGATAAAGTTAAAAAATGAAGAGAAAACTCCAAACCTACCAAAATGGTAGTGCTTCCATATAAGTGTCTCTATTTATACACTCTAGCTTGCTCTTGGAGAATTTAGAACTAGATGTAAAATTTCATTTGTTTGTTTGCTAGATGGTTTCAGCTGCTGATTATCTGAGGAAGGGAAATGAATGTTTCTTCTAGTCGTTTCTGTGCTGTTTTGCTATCACTTCTGAATGCTGCCATTAGTGAAATGAATGTGTAATGACTGAGGGAGTAGCTTTTACATCTTTGAAATTTTAAAGTTGACATGTACTCTTTTGTCTATTGGATTTGTATGTGTGGGTAACTCTTTGGACAGAACACTCTGAGAAGTTATTTGTAAGTTTATCCAGGGAATTTCTTTCCCACAGGTACACACTTCTAAGTGGAGCTGAGGTTAAGAATACACTTTAATAAGATACAACCTAGTTCCCATGCTGCACTTTGGGTTCTTTGCATCTCCACCTCTCACTGTGCACATCCTAGAAGAAGCTGGTTCTCCTCCCTGCTCCCTCCTGTGCTGGACAGAGGGGAAATAATGATTTCTCTCAACCTGTGGGCTGCACTTTTGCCAATACAGACCAGGATGCTGTTGTTCTTCCTTGCCACCAGGGTATACTGCTAATTCATGTTCAATTCTTTGCTGACCAGCACTCCCAAACAATTTTCTGCCAAATTGCTCTTCAGCTGGTTGGCCATACAGTACTGCATGGAGTTATTCTGTCCCAGATATAGCACTCTGCGTGTGCTTGTGTTGAACTGCATGAGGTTTCTGTCAGTCTGTTTCTCCAGCCTGTGACAGCCACTCTGAACAGCCCTATCCTCTGGAGTGCTGATGTCCACACCCTGCCCTTTCGGTATCATGTACCAGCTCGCTCAGAGCGTGCTCTGCCTCATTGTGCAGGCCATTAATAGCGGTGTTAAGAGGTACTGTGCCAGTATTGATCCCTGAGGGATGCCATTGCTAACGGGCTGCCAGCTGGAGTTCATATAGCTGATCACAACCCTTTGAGTCCAGCTGTGCAGACAATTTTCCACCCACCTTATAGTTAGCTTATCCAGTCGATACCTCACTGATTTGGTTAAAGGATGCTTTGGAAGACCGTGTCTGATGCTGTTGCTGGTGACAGTGCAGTGCATCTATGGAGAAACCAGCTATCGGAGTTAATATTCTTCTGGACCTAGCAGCATTCTCTTGCCTGGTAATGAGGGATCTGTATTTTAATGGAGGTGGTTAACTGGTGGTGCTGTAAAGAAGCAATGTGCCACAGAGAAGTCATTTAGGTAGTGCACATGGTTAATTCTTGAAACTAAAATAAATTTGGTTTTGTTTTGAAGGAAAAAGATTTCTAAAGCCATTTTGATTGTCATAACAGAATGGATAAAAAGAAATCGGTGTATTTCTTGTGGCCATTTGTGCATGTTGTCATTTCTTGTAGGTGTACCCCCCAGATTTTCGTTAGGTTGGCAGCTGTCCTAGTGAAAGCAAGTCTGTTTTACTGAGTATATGAAAGGCTGTCAAGCACAGAACCTTCTCAGTAAAATTCTGTTGTGTTATTTTTATCGAGGTTTGGGGATAACATGCAAAACCTGAAAATTGTCTCCTTGGAGAGCAAGTAATTTGACAATTTAGATTCTGGGGAGATTCAGCACTCAATATGAAGGACCAAATGCAGCTTTCAGGACCAGAAAATCTAAACATGCAATCAGTTATCCTTGAAACAAAAACATTTTAAATCTCTTCTGTGGACAGGAGTTGCTTCTGTGTTATTTCACAGAACCCATTAAAAATTTCATGCCTGAAGAAAACACATAGTACTGGGTTATTTCCTTGATATAGTTCTTTGGAATAGCTTTTCCACCACTTTATGAAGCTGCCCACAGAAATGTAATAGGCAGTGTGAAAAGTTCTCAAAGGCAAATCAGTGTAGGTATCTACCTGCTCTGTAGAGGTCTATGATGAGTCATTAGTCAAGTAGCTGATTATGCATGGCGTTGAAAACAGAAAGCTAACTGTTTTCCAGCTGGATGTATTGGTAGAACCAAAGCATAGCACGCCTTAAACTAGTAAAGGAATTAAAATTATCATCTGGAATTTCTCTCTTAAATCGTTATGCTAATACTGTTATAATAATTATGATGGCCAAAATAGCTGAATACTGAACAAAATAACATCTGATTTTTACCTAATTTTTGTTATCTGTAATGTAATGGAAAGATTTTTTTTTTAAGAACTATGCTTTCTCTCATAGCTGAAGAATGTGTGGTTCATGTCTTATTATTGCTTTGGTTTCACAGAAGAATAGTTGCACCTCGATGATTTTCCTTACCCTCATTTTCATTCATGTTTTATGTATTACTGCCTGGCAGGTTGACCTTTTCAGGTTGCATGCTGTGAAATGTTGCTACTAAGGATAGTTGATACCAAAACAAGTTCTTTTCTAGGTCTTATTAAAAATATTGAAAGATTTCTAATTAAGCTACAGAATTGTGTATTATTAGCAACTTGTACTTAAGAAAGGAACAGACCCTTCTTCCCTTCCTGTACCCAGAAAGAGAGTTAGTGCCAATTGAGTTTTTGAAATAATTTCTAGAGTTCATCAGTGGTCACCACAAACGGTATTCAGCTTTGCAAAATGTCATTTTTGTTAGAAATAGTTGTTTTGCTTTAATAATACAAGCTTATATCCCAAACTGGGAAAATTAGTTATGTCGTTGCACAACTGCATTTGTTTTATGTTAACCATGGCATTGAGTTTCCCATATTTTTAGCCCAACTGCTTCAAATATCATTTTATATTCTTGCTGGCTTTTTATTTATCCTTTTAACTGGTGTATCTTAGGAATGTAACGATCTTATTGTGAACTGTGAATTTTTGGGTTTTTTAATCTGTCTTCATGCGATTAACTGGTTTCTGTGAAAGGATGGGGAGGTTTTTGTGCTATAAGGTGTATAATAAGATAATAGGAAATGTCCAGAGACCACTTATAGGCAAAAATATTTTTAAATGTTTCTCAGCAATGTAGTCATTATTCTCAATAATCAGCGGTGTTATGAGGTGAGGAAAACCTCTTCTTATTTGCAGCTAAGACAGGGCTGATCAAGTTTTGTTTTCCATTCAGTTTATATAGAAAACTTGCATCTAAGCTTGGAGGACCTAAACCCAAGACACAGACAACAACCCAGGTATCCATTTTTTCTATTATATCCTCCTAGAAAAAGGTAAACACACCTATTCTTTGTCTTTTGTTAAATGGTTAAAAGCTGACCACACCTGCAAGGAAGTTCTAGGAGGAGCTACCTGTACCAAAAAAAAAAAAAAAAAAAGTCTTTACAATAAAATTGTTAGTACATTTAAATTGTATCTGTTAGTTTATGTAGAATTATCACTGATCCTCCAAAGGAACTGACTATTGCAGAGTTTTAAGGTGTCTCGTAATTTTAAAGTGTATTTTGTTTCAGGTACTGCCCTAGTACACAATCTAGTTTTAATTCTGTCCATCTGAAGTCCCTAAGATATTAGAAGCAATTTTTTTTTTTTACATTAATGGAAGTCTAACTACCTAGTTAATAGCCAATAACTAGCACAAATTAGAAAATTCTTCTTATACCAGAAAAAACAACCTTTTTATTTCTTGTGCTGTTTTAATCTTGTTTATGGTAAATCTTCAAAGACTAAAACTTCCCTCCCAGTGTTCAGTAATAAAAACCAGATAACTTTTTTTTTGTTCCTTGAGTTAGAATAGAGGTTTTAACGAGCTTTATTAATATGAAGACATCTTTGTCTGTCCCCATTTTCCTAGCAGATGTAAATTTATTACGACTGAGAGATTTATCAGCAGTAATCATCCAAAAACACTACTTACTTATCTTGGCCATATCTTTTTTTAGTGTCTGGTGAGTTGTATTTTATAAATAACAACTGTACAGACATTGCATCACTTTTCCTTAACTCAAGCTGCATATATTTGTGTTTATAATTTAGTTAGGAACTTTGTAATAACGTTATGTACTCAAGGTAGCTACAAAGCTCCTACCTGACAGAGAAGAGGAAATGTGGTTTAAATAGATAGCAGCTCTGTGATTACAGCCTGGCAAGAAACCGAATAGTGCACACCAGCATTCTTCCCTGACTCTTGTTTGATACCATTATTTAAGGTCACTGAAGTCAGTCTTCCTTCTTGCCACTTGGTCCCAGTCTGTAAGGTGACATGTAAGTCTGTAAGGTGAGCTGATACTGTGCCATATGAGAAACTGAAAACCTCGAACTTCTTCTATCCAGCTTTAGGAGGGTATCTTCTAATGGCATGACTTATTGGAGGATGGACTCTCTTATGTAACAAGTGCCTACACAGAAAATCCTGCTTACACTGAGGAAAGAAAATCAGGTATATGTTTGGCAGTGAAGCTTTTTTTTTTTTCTTCCTTTCCAACTCCAAAGAAAAGAAGGGTGACAAATATGAGGAGGAAAAAGCAAAGCATGTCAGTTGTTTTCTAGTCCTGGAGTTACTGGAGACCGCAACAGTGGGGAGCGAGGTACCAACACTGCCTCTTTGGTGAATTTCCCCTCCTCTGTGCACTGCTGGTAAGACCTGTTTTCTTGAGGGTGAAAGGCAAAGTCTAGCAAAAGTACGGCAGGGAGCACCTTTTTACATCTTTATATTTCTTGAACCTCAACAACAAACAAGACATCCTATTTTTTGTCTGCCTTTCATGATCTGCTTTCACTTTTCTGATTTTTTTTTTCTCCAGTGTTATTCTGCAGACTTTCCCTCCATGCTCTGAGCATGTCCCATGTAGGTAATGAGTCTTCATGAACCTTTGATTTCTTTTTGCTTTGCTTTGCTCATCTACCTTGTCTGTCTTCTCCTTTTAGTATTTTTAGTTCCATGCCATCCATAACCCTGTTGTTGTGCCTTTGAAGATCCTTCATTTCCTTTCAGTGTCCTTCTTAGTACCTTTAAATATTTCTGTGAAGCTGACACTGCTTGCTTTCATCCAGTGTTGAATTCAATCCTCGTTTGTCCACTTTCATTCTCAAATGATGGAACCCATTTTCACGGATTTTTACAAACCTAAACACTTTAGCAATGTATCATCTCAGCTGGTAAATAAAAGAAAAAAACCAGCATTTGTTGCCTATCATCGATTTTTATAAACTGTGGACCAGATTGTTCTCTGGGATAGACAGAGCTAATAGAAGATTAGATAGGAATGCCTTATGCATTTGAGGGAAATTTTTCTGTCCAAAACACAAGCAATTATGAGAAATGCAAGACTTTAAGTGTAACATATACAGACTAAATTTACAAGAAAAATCCATATTAAATTTGACTTCACAGTTTTGCATCTTGCTTTTCTTTCATTGTCAAATTGGCAGATAACTGAAGTCCATAAATAAAAAAACTGTAAGGGAAAATGAATAGGAAAAAGGTTGTTCAGTATTTATAACAATAAATTGAGGCCACCCATTGGTGGTACCAATTAGCAGGTTACAATTCTGCAATTATGCTAAGGAAATTATTTCCACAAGATTGAAGTTCAAAATGGCAAAAAAGCAATTTAACTGGAGAAAACTGATGAGTACCTATTAAATACAGTGGTGTGGAAGCAGTCTGTGGCTCAGAAGAGCTCCAAAGTCTGAATGATTGCCAAAGCCAAAAGAATACTCAGGGAAAGGTTAATACTGTACTTGGCCTTTCTTCATATGTAGCCAGTTTCCCCTTTGGGCTAAACTGGTATGACCACTCTGAAGTGTACAAAACCTATGAATTAAGTCATACAGAGTTGTCAGCGCAAACAGAGAAATATTTTCTGTTTGAAAGCTTAAATTCTTATATCCTCTTGAAAATAAGCATGATAGGTGACCAGAACTCTGACTGGCTCAGTGCAATCACCTGTTTTCAGGCAATACTGCCTTTTCTAGTCACTCAAAGGCTCTCGCTTTTGTGTCACGGCTCCAGGAAGCTTTGTTTGGCTCTTGGAGCAAGAGATGCTGCCTTGACTCTGTCAAACTACCAAGTCACTACCAGACTTTTTTAGATACAGAACTCAGAAAATGCTAAATGCATTTAAACACTATTTCAGGATTTGAAGACTTCTTAGCTAGATTCTAAGTGTTTAATCAGCCTTTGTATACAAACCACTGCTCTCTTACAGTTTACAGCCATTTCATCAAGCTTTTCAAAAGACTTTGAAAACTTTTCAGAATGAGTGATATCCAGGGAAGCTGGGGGACTGCTGCTGTTCTGTATGAAGACTCAATCGGTTAAGACAGTTGTGCTCCCTTTGCAATCAAGAAGACTTGAAAGAAAAGGTCAGGTTTAGTATCAGAAGGCAGTACTGGATGAAGTACTATGGAAAAAGAGCAGTTTTTATCTTTCTGGACATTTCATTGCTTTATTAAGCCATAGAGTTTCCTGGTATTTTACTCCTTTCCTCCCCCTGATTATCTCTAATGGATAGTTGGTCTTTGCCATTTAATTTTCTTTAGTTTTGTTTCTTTCCTAATTATGAACTTTTAAAATAAGTAATCTCTCTATAAACCTTGTCATATCTTCATCTTATTGCACAATGTTGTTCCTGATAAGATTTACATTCCAATGGCTTGAATGAGCAAAAGTATTTGCAAAGGTAATGTAGTGCTCTTTGATACAGAGAAGGGCCAAAGCCTTTTAAAACTGCTATGACAAATTTTAAAATAAAAAATATTTTTATTTTATTCATAAAATATTCTAACATATTCTAAAACTCAAATTGATAATTAAAAATCTTTTAAATGTGTATAACAATTAAAATCTAGATCAACAGGGAGTGCTTAGCTACTCTGAGTTTTCTGACTGTAATCATTAATTATCTACTGACCTAAGGGAGTTCGTAGTCTTCAAGACAATATCTAGGGAGAGATGAAAGCAAGGATGGAGCTGTTGGAATCCTGAACACTCTAGCTAGGAGCTAAAAAAGTGATAAGGACATATTGTAAAGTCTGTCACTTTCTAGCATATAGATAACCTCCTTTATTTGTCACTGTGTTCTGAAACTTCTTACTGGAGGTAAGTTTCTCTTCCACAAATCATAAAGAAGTCAATTTTCTCTCCTAACCCTGCATTAAGAAAGAGAATTGGACTTTTTACTTAGTAATTTTGTGCTTATCTGGAATTCTGCAGGTTTGGCTGTAGAGAGCATTGGAGTACTTGGAGCCAAGGAGGAACTCTAGACTTCATCAACTACTTCTTGATATTGCTGTAGTATGGTTAGAAAATGAATCGTGTTTCCTATGCTCTTTTACCGACTTGGTGGTTGTTTAGTTCATTATAAAGTAGAATAATTTTCACAGGAGTGAGGGAGGAACTTGAACAATAACTTCTGTGCTATGGAGGAGTAACCTCGCATTTGAGGTGCTGATATGATTTTTTTTTTTCCCAGCTGTAAATTATGTACCTCCTGATCCATTTAGAGATGTACTTTGAGAACATACTTTAAATCATGTCACCAGCAAACCTATTTTGTGAATACTAGCAAGGTGTAGGATTGAGGTAAGTCACTGAACTGCTGTTTAGCAAGACTGAGGCACTTTGGGCATTGACCAAAAGTGAAAATTTAAATACCTGATAACTCTGATTTTGCAAATGTGAATACCCAGAGATCACGAGCAGTTTTCACTCATAGAAATGCACACTCAGCTGCTATCTGAGCCTAAAATTTGGATTTATGATTAAGAGGACTTGTGAGTATATTCTACCCAAGTTACCTTGTTAATCTAATTCGAAGGAGGTGATAAAATATTTTCCTGATTTTTAAGAGCTCTAACTTGCCATCTACATTGATGTAACTAATTATATGAATACTTTCTGATTACTGATTATATGTAGAGTGTCACATAAATGACAGATCATACCTCGAGGTGCAATAACAGGTAAATCCTACATGAACTGTCCCAGTAGAAGTAGATAATTTTCAATATTTTAAAGCAGTTCTCAAGAAATAGATAATAAGAGGCATGTGTGTGTCACAGTGTCGCATCACAGTTCAAAAGTAATGCAATTCAGTGCAGTAACCTCTCTTCTAGTGTATGAGTTTCTAAAAGGAGAACTGAAGCAGTTCATTTTGATGAATTCCATTAGCTGAGGTAAATCAGCAAAACTTCCTTTCTTCTGAACCAGGCATTTATTGCACTAGGCAAATGATTTTTAAGACTAACCACACAGTTTTCTTTGAAAAATAATGCAGCGTGGGTTGTATTAACGTATTTTTGTGATTCTGATGGCAACTGGTAGACAACTCAAGTCTTCTTTAAACAAATAAAAAATGCCTGCATGTGTGAAGAACACGACAAATGAGAAAGTACAACAGCATTTAAAAGAGACCAGCATTTTTTTTGTGTGTACAAATAGTGGCAACCTGAGCATCTTCTAAAGACCGGTGCTTTAGGCCTCGCTTTGCTTAGCCAGTAAGTAGGATTTAATGCAATGACAAAAATTCCCAACACTGAGGCAAGCAGCTGATACAAAACTGACTGTATGAGCATCACAGGGATTTTGTTTTGCTTTTCTCCAAAGCACTGGCAAAGGCAAGATAGCAGACTGTGCACCAGTGATCTGATAGGGTATAACAAATCTCGTCTTCCTTTGAAAGTTTTCTCCTTGCATGGCTATCAGAATAAAGATATTTTAAAGAGCTATAGGTGCTAGGGTTTTTATCTCTTGTTCTTATTTCAGCTCTCTAAAGAAAACATAAATTATTTTCCTCCAAGAAGACAGATACCGTCTGGAAAGCTGAGCATATTAAATGGTGTTCTCTCTGATCTAAATCACTGTTGGAGGACAGGAAGATAGGGTGAGTCAGAAAGTCAGTTTTCGGGTGGAATTTAAAGCCAACATGAGTATGTCTGTATGCTTGATACTAAGCAAGCTATTGCCATCTGATCAGAATAACCAGCTTCCAGAGAAAGCCAGAGGAGAAGGAAAGAGCAAGTGAAAATGGGAACAACTACAAAAAAACCAGGTAAAATCTTCCACATTGCTGGGCAGGAAAATCCAGATGCCTCCTGTATGGACTAGTAGTGCTTGTTACCACATAGCCTGTAATCAGAGAAAGAAGAGGAGGGCAGATTGGTTTTTTTTGCTGTTGCTAATGTGTCCCTGGAAGAATGGCTTATGTTTGTGCAGATGGCAGACGCTTGTAAGAAGCAGTCTAGAAAGGATAGCTCAGTCATGAAGTCTGCATGTTTCCCTACTCTATCTCGATTTGGAAGTTTCTGTAATTTCTACCACTGTATGGAAGTGACAGCATAGGAAGGGTTTAGTCTGATACAAACAGGAAACAAAACATTAATTCCACAAATTTGCTCTTCATAATTCTGTTCTAAGTAGTCTGGGTTACTTTAACTCAGGCAGATCTGTCATAAAGATTATTAGCATCCCAGTATTCAAGGATTCTGAGAATAGGAAAGGTATGGAGTTTGGATGAAGCAGTGCTTACACAAAGGTTTCATGTCATTGGGACTGTTTGCGATAAAGCTGGGAGTACACAAACAGGCCTGGTTAATTCAGGTAACCTATGAATTTAAGAATGGAGGGTCATACCTTCCAAACCAGCCTCACACTACATTAAAACAAACAAAAACCCAACCACCCAACGCCCCAAAATCTCAAATATTCAAGGTTTAGTAGCCTCAGCAAATAAGTGTGCCGGTTTAAAAGACTAATACTGAAACAGCTGTGCTTCAGTTGGAATGTACACTATTGTAGTCTACTAGTGCTGGAGTCTTTTGTTTTGTCAGCCTGTGAACTCATATTCTATACAGTGTCATTTGTGAGAACTCCATTTCACTTTTATAGTCCCTCTGGTTTCCCCCTTCAGATTTGTGGTTTTCTCCCTTCCTTTTATATGGGGAATTGTTGTTAATAAAAATAATACACGACACATAATGTCACATGTGCAGGGACATTCCAGGAGGATAAATAATAAATAATTTATATAACTTGAACAGTTTCAAACCTAACATAGCATGAAGCTTAACGTTAGAAACAAATTTATCCCTAATTCTAAATAGAAGGTTTTGCTGTTCAAGAGCCCCAGTCTAAGATGCGTACGGGTTTACATGGAGGTCAAGCTGTTTGTGAGACTTGGCCTTCGTCCTGTGGGCAGTCCTACAGTATTATGCAGGAGTGTTAAGGGGTAGACGGATGTGAAATTTAATAAGGATTTGGAAGATTAGTAGGTCTGTTGCTGGGGGGGAATAAAAAAAATCTTTGAAAGTCACAGAGCTGTTATTAGATAAAGTACTGGAGGAGCCTCTGAAAAAGGACGTTGCTGTTGCACATAATTTTCCTGGAACTCAGCTGATGCACACAAGATTTGCTGTGAGTAGTAGGGTTGCAACAAAACAGAATGCAGACATTTTTCTTATAATTTTGTGAGGCATGTTTTGCTCCATGATCATCCCTGAGCTGAGGGCTCACTGTGCGAGGCTGAAAGTGAATGATATGCTCTAAAAAGATTTTGGTCTTTGTGACTTATGGAAGGTGGAGAGAATAGAATTCCTTTGCTCATTGGAACTGTATATTTAGTTTAGTTTTATCTCACTGTTATGTTTCCAGGCAGCGTTAAAAATGTGTGTTATTTCCCTCAAGCTGGATGCCAGCAGACTCAACTGATTAGTATGGTTCTATATATGGTTTGTAAAAGAAGACAATAAAATAATAAAAAAAATTATCTGGCAACAGTTTGAACAATCCAATAAACATTCTTAACAGAAAAGGAAGAAACTAAACTTCTATCTTAATTTCAGAGATGATTCCTCCAGGATAATAAGGCACACTGTTGGCTAGGGCAAACCCTGGAAGCTTGGGTTTTCTCACAACTTCTGAGGATAAAAAGAGAAGCTCATTCAAGACTGCTGCATTACACTTGAAGTCTGGTTAAGGGGAAGAGGAAAACACTGTATACACAAAGCCAAGAATTTATTGCTAATCTAATTCAAGTTATAACAATCTAATAAATACAACAAACTATTGTATTAACACTCCATTTACAATGTTAGTACCACTCCCAAATCAGACCTAGCTATTAAAGCAGAAACTTGTTCAAGTGCATTCAGAGCTTTTTCAGCTGTGTTTGCTGGTGACATGCATTAATATCATGGGTCATATTTTGTGGCAATCACAGCTCTTGCTGTTCTTCCTGGTTTCCCATACTGGATATGTACCCAATGCACCTTGTTCTGATCCAGTGATGGTATCAAGTCATCTACCATCTGCTGCCTGCCTTTGCTTTCTTGTCACATGGAATCACTGAAATAGAAAACTTAGGCAAAAGATCGTCTTATTTAGTTTACTTCATTAAAATATTTTGGCAGTTGTTAAAATCCACTTTATGCTTTCATCTTAGGCTGAATACTAGTGCTGGAATATGTCTAAGGTAATAAATCTAGATGGAAATGCTGTATTGAACATAATGTAAATATGTTTCAAAGAACAGTCATTGCCACACTTCTACAGAAAAAAAAAAAAATGACATTGAGCCTGTGAAACAATTATGCCTGATTGTGCTGATTGGTACCTATCGTTTGTAATGCTTAGTAACTATTTTTTTAAACTTGTCTTTCTTCCCTGAAGATGCAGTGAAATTGCTTGATCTCCTGTTTATCATGCTGGAAACACCCTCTGGTAGGTCCCCAGGTTCTAGAGTACACCTCATCTTGCTCTTTTCCCCACTAGCATCCTGAGATGTGTCATGTAGGTTCACAGGGGCTGCTTATTCATCTCGTCACTGTAGCCCTTATGCTTTAGCAGACCTAAGGAAACATAATGGTTTTTCTCCTCCCTGGCTTTCAAAAGTTTCCCAGCTGGTTGCCTGTAAAACTTCTGCCATCCTGGGCATCTGGCTTTGTATGTATTTATATCTAGTTGCTCTGAAACATCAGGAGGCATTCCAACTGCAATGTGGCTGGATAGCTGGAAAATGAGACCATAAGAGATTTATAAATAAGTCTTGTGCAGCTGGCTGCCAGACTTATTTTCAAGCATCTTTTTTTCCTCTGTATGTGTTAATGGAAGTCCAGATGTCCATTAGAAAAGGTTACCTTTTAAGAACAAAACCCCCCCCCCCAAAAAAAAAAAAAAACCAAGAACAAACAAAAAACCCAAAACCCTAACCAAAAAAACAATGAACCAAAATCCTCAAACCAGGATATTCAGACAATGTGTTGTTATTGTTTCTTTGTTATAACCATAGTGTATTTAGCATGACTTTAGGTATGTTCTATCTGAGGATCAAGGGATTTAAAAAATTTGAATTCTGAGTGCATAAAAGAAAAAGACACAGCCAAATCTAATTATATTCCCTTCTAGCCGACAACCCCCACCTAATTGGTGTGCAAAGCTGGACTGGCACAAAAAAAGTTCAGAACAGATCCATTTCCTGATGTTGAAGGAGAGGGGGAAAAAAAACCCATTTAAAATTCTACATATTAAAGTTCCTATGAAGAAAGAGTTTTAATTCCAAAGGGGAAAATGAAGAGCTGAATTTTGCCCCAAAATACTCTCAGCAGGATATCTTTTCTTAGAACAGAGCACTTCATTCTTTATTTATAACTGCCAAAGGTGTTCAGTGCCATAATAGCAGCCTACCACTTGTTTGAAGGTTACAATAGAGCTTCCCTTTTGAACAGAATGGCTATTTGCTAGATGGACCAGTAAAAGGTCTATTAAAAGCATGAGGCAAAAAGATGTGTAATTTTTTTGACCAATTGCTACACCTTTCAAGCATTCTCCACTTCCCACTCCCTCCTCCCCCCCACCCCACTCATGCTCGCATAGATAGGTGAGATCAATAATGTTTTGGTATGATGAGAGATCTATGTTATCGGAAGTCCAAATTAATGTTACATGGACTCTTGTGATGTGCTCAAACATCCTCATTGGGATTAGAGGATGCAGCCGTGTGAGCAGTGCAACTTTGCTCTGACACGTAGTTCTTAGATAAGCCTGACCCAAAACTTACAGATGTTCTGGAACAGATTTTTGCTTTTTTCTGTTAACGTCCCTTTTGGATTCTGTTTCTGTTGAACAGTTGATAGGAGATAATCAACAGAGGGAGCCTCCTTTCTTCTCCACCATACTTGCAAAGGAGGAAGTAGCTGAAATGCAGCCTTGCATGGACATTCTGGATTTTTTCATTTCTGGCTCTTCATATCCCAAGGCAGCACTGCTAAAGTTCTGTTACGAAACCTTCCAACCTTATCTCTAAGCTAATAGACCTAGTACTGGCCTTTCTGAAATGGTACCTTACCACTTAAAAATTAAGAAAATAAGTTTGACCCTTGTCAGAACCTGAAAGCCTACAGACTTTATTATATCTTCAACTGGAAATAGATAGACAGGGGAAGTGGATGAGGAAATGATGTGCAGAAAGGTTAAATGAAGTTAGTAGGAAGTAGTGTGCTTTAGCAGGCAAAAGATCTGGATTATTGTAGTGATGTTACTGAAATGTTTACTGTGTCATTAACAGACAAGTCTGTTAATCTCTCTAAGACTTTATTCCTCATATACAAAATTGAATATTTAACTGTCATCTTAACTCGTTGTTAAAGGATAGCATGAAGGATAGGAAACTATGGATATACAAGCAGATATACGATCATTCCTTAAGGCTCTTAATACATTTACTAGGTCTTTTTTTCATCCTCATTTGTAATGCCAAGATCACAATATAGAATCACTTTAGGTTCCTTAAATTATTACTTTATCAGAGAAGAAAGAAACAAAAATTATTTTAAGTGACATTTTATAATATTTCAGGCTGGCTTAACTGCAGTGAAAATCTGAATCTTGACTGCACAGACATGCCTCTAAGCAGTTGAATTTTGAGGTCTAGGATCAAGTACCTAAAATGTATGCCCGCACTTTGTTATGTTCTAAAAGCATCAGTTCAACAAAATATTCTTCATCCCTTTCTCTCTTCACCATAAGTTGCAGGGTCCTCCTGGGTCTTTCAAGTCACTTGGGTTGTTTTTTTTTTTCTTTTTGTTTGGTTGCCTTTTTTGTTTGTTTGGGTTTTTTTTTTTTCCGCAGTCTCTAGTGTTCCTGCAGAACAGAAATTAAGTGGATGGAAAATTGCCTATTTGCTGGTGTTTTCAGTCTGCCCCTATGCCAGTGTCCAGTGTTTGAATCAGATTGTTTTTAAGCAGTTAACTGTCTAACCAACTGAATGTTCCAGCATAATCAGGCTGATTATGTTCAAGCAGTTGAAAGTTCAATGCACAATGAGAAACAGGATAGCAATTATCTTCCTAAATTCCTTCACATGAACCACAGGAGGTGCTTCTACTCAGTACCGGAGTCCTGGATAATTTGTATCATCAACACAGTTCTGTTTTTAGTTTTTAATGTGTTTTGGAAAAAAATCAACATGGAAACGATTCAAGTAAATTTTTATGTTAATCCTCAGACTGCTGTGAGTAGGAGATGCGTGTGATTTCAGACTTACAAAGCAAATAAAAGTCAAGTAGTTAAAATTCTCAGCTCTGAAAATGCAAGACAATGGCTTATCTCAGGTATTCATTAAAAGTAGATTCTAGTATATCCTAAAGGTTAGAAATGAACCTTGGCAAAGAAAATTAATTTGCAGCTGAGACACGGAAAGAAAGCATAATGGTTATGGTAGTGTTTTCTTCCTTGTTCATTAGGATAAACTAAACTTTTGCCTCTTAAGCATCATACCACACTCCTATTGCACCTCTTACTACATTTTGAAGGTCTTGCCATCCAGAAAATTTTGTATGTGGGGAGCTGAGGAAGTACAGGACTCTTGTCTCTCTGAAACAGAAAGTACAAAAAGCTTGGAAGGTGTCTACATATTAAAAGTATGGGATTACATTAGGCTTTTTAAATACTTAGTTTTATTGGCCTTTGAATATGGAATATTTCTGTATGTGGTATATGTATCATTTAGTCCTTAGTCTTATATCCTTAAAACATATGTTCTTAAGAAGGTTCTCTTGTAATGGTTCATTGGTATTTGATGCAAAGAATGTGCATATCAAAATCAGTAGATTGACATTTTAAAATTATTATCCGTGTTTTCTAGAAAATGCATGCAGGCAGAAGAGGCAAAATGTTGCAGGCCTTATGAAACAAAACTGTTCATGTTAGTAGAATATTGGCTTGAGTAAGGACTGAAGGAAAGAACTACTGTATCAGTATTAAAATTAAATTCACAGGATTTTCTGATGACAATATCACAAATAGGTTTGTTTTTTTTTCTTTTCTGCAGTTTGGCTTCAAGGTGGAGAATTGTCTGTTCAGTGATTCTGAAAGATTTTATACAAAATAGAAGACCATCAATAATAGTACAGATTTTTTCAGAACCCTGGCTAGCTTGGCTGTAGTAAGAAGTATATTGGATAAACTGGGAATTTCTTGCTTCAAATACTCCCAATTTGAAGGCATTATATCTTTCTCCATCTTGGTGGCGGACACTAGGGTGACTTATTAAACACCTGGGGCTGTTGTGTGTGGGTATTACAGGCCAGATGTCACATGGTGGATTCCTCTGAGCAGTGCTGAGAATAAGAAAAGGACAATAGAATTTTTTTTTTTTATCGTCTTGAGACTAGACTTAAAGGAAGTACCCAAATTAACCATATCTGAAATACAGAATCCATTTATGCCTAATTAGCTTTAAAAAGGGTGAATATATTAAAACAATAATATAAGTGTTAACATCTATATTTTGTTTTTACTCAGTTTCATTTTTCTTTTTCCAGCAGAAGTTCTAAACCAGTTCTTTCATGTAGTTAAAATTTATTTTTTTTTCCAATGGGAACTTTAAAAAGGTATAACTCTTACAGTTCTATTGCAGAAGAATATTCTCCTTGTAAAGGTCACACACAAATGCTACAAAGCACTGAGGTCCCAAATGCATTTGAATGAGTGCACTGACATCCCTATTGTTTGTGTAGGTTAAATCATAGCCACGTGTTGTTTTTTTTTTAGTAAAAAGGAAAAAAAAGTTGTTCCAAGTTATATATGCTTATGTTAGAAACCATACTAGATGCTATTGCTAAGTTTCTTTTAGAGCTAGGTGTTTTGGCTGTGTATTAGCTTAGGAATTTTACCCTACCATTACACAGTTTGAAACTCTTTGACTTGGTTCTCTTGGAATCTAATGAAATTCAGTCTCAACACAAAGCTTAGATAAATTTAAAAGAAAGAAAAAAAGAAAATCCAAAATCTGTTTTTTGTCAGTACCTCTTTATGATCTGTCCTCTACAAGGAGCGTGTGCTCCTTTAATAATGTGGGATTATAGACAATGGAAGAATTGTTCTATTGTCTGGCTGATCATACAAACAGGAAGAAATTGACGAAGCATGTGACAAGTTGAACAAATTTAAAACAGTGGTTTTTATTTTACAGCACTTCTGAGATAGCACTTCAGAAAAACTGTGAGTCTTGCTCCAAAGCCTCATGATGCTGAAAAAATAGATTGCTTCAGAGGCTTGAACCAAGCCCTAATTCCCTGTTTTCTACATTGTTTTTCACATTTTTCTGATCCTCCCTGTTGGTGGAAAGTTGCTTAGTAACAGTAGATGATGATTGGTAGTATGGAAATCCTACTGGAAATATGTAATTTAAACATTATCTTTTAGTAGACTCAGCCTCTTCCTGGTAAATATTAATTCAAAGTAGAGATCTGAGTACAAGAAAAAGTTAATCATAATTAAGACCACACAATGATTTCTCCTGAAAATTGTCATTGATTACCTGAGGATTATTTGCTCCTCTGCTTAATAATTCATAATGTAAATATGGAAAAGGAAGTGCATATGTATTATTTATTGTATAAATAAATTTTCAAGTAAATGGTATGCAAATTCTCACCCAGTCAATGCCATTTTCTTAACAATTACTTTTGAAGGCATTTGTCAAAAATGCTTATGAATTTCAAGTGTATTAACCAGTTTTGGGTTTAGTTCTCTAAAATACCTGAAATTCAACATCTAGCTAAAGAGCAAAACGTGATATGCTGTAGGTGAGAAGTATTCCTTCTCAGTAGCTACCAATAAACTCTTGTAATTGGTTGTGGTTAATATTTGTGAAACCGTGGGTATTATTAGGAGTGCATAAATGTCCGTGTTTTGAATGATCTGGAAATTTCAAAAGTTATACCAGAAAAGGACCTGATTTAATGCTGTCCAAAACCAAAGTCACCTTAGAACAATTTTTTTGTGTTTTTTTTAGCTCATACCTTTCACCAGTCACTAGTTTTAACTTGTTTTAATGGTGCATTCCTCTGCAGTTTCACATATTTTTTAAAGTTCTCCTTCTGGGCCTACTTGTATTTCAGATGGGTCACTTATCTCACTAAAAATTCATTTCCCACAGTCCTTTTTCATTATTTCTCAAATATAGGACTCTCCTAAGCTATTCCAAAGCTTTTTTTTTGTTTTGCATTCAGTGCAAGTTTTATTCACTAAGGAGCAAATACCTTCTCAGAATCATTCAATGGGGTACCCCAACATCTATAGAAAAAACTCTCCACTACTGAACTTGAAAAAACTTCTCCCCTCCTTCCAAGAAAGAACCATCTGAAATTGTTTCTCTGCACAAAGCTTGTCGATATGTTCTCCATCTTGCTTGACAGTTTCCAGCACTTTCTGTGGGCAACACAAATGTGGTGAGAATACAAAGTACCCTATGTTCTCAGGCAAAAAGACACTGTCAAAGACTAAATTGTCAAAAGAAAAATTGTTAAAACATGTTGATAAGTAAAATAGCAACAATTGCAACGACCAGATGGTGCTCATAGAAAACTTGAAAGAATTAATCATTTTGTTCCGTAGGCTGGTAGCAAAAATATGTTTGCTATATTTAAAGGAAGATACTTTACTGAAGATTTTTGGAGAAATTGGAATGTTCTTAAAACTCTTTGTCAAAATGGTATAGAAAGAACTGTAAGCCAGATGAGTCAGCACCAGGTAAGCTGGTTCAAACATTAGGTGATGGTCATCTAGAGAGCCTGTTCAAATAGAGCTAGAAGAGAACCCAAGCTTAGTTGGGAAAACAGTCACTGACAGCTCTGTGGTTTTTTTCGATAGTGTCGTTTAGCCTTAACCTTCCTCCATTCCTTGTCTTTCCTGTTGAATATTTTAGCCCTCGTGGCATCATCTGGTGAAGTGCTTGATACAAGACTTTAAGTATGAAAGAAAAGAATTAAACCAGACTGTGCAGTCTGTTGGAAGCTAAGATATTTTTGTATTTTATAAGTTACTGTTATGATCCCTGATCTTGGTGATATCCCCAGTTGTTTCAGTAGAGCCATAATCAGATTACAGTGTACATGGTTGTGAAACCTTTTTCATACTTTAAGACAGTTCTCTGTGTTTTTTTGACCTTTAAAATAAGTTTAAAGACTCATGAAACAGTTGCTTGAAAGTTCTAGTACAATAATTGGATGCTTACTCATTAAAGTTTCTCTTTTCCTCAGCTTTATACTGTGTGCTATTATATATTCTAGAGCTTAGACAGAAGTGCAAGATTTTGTTGGCTTGCACTTTCTTGCTGTTGATAATTTTATTTACTGTGATTTAAAAAAAAGAAAGGAGAGGAAGCAAAATAAGAAAATTCTGTTTGCACAGTCTGGCTAAACAACCTGGTGCATCTTCCCTTCTTGACAGTGCTGTTGCTTAGTCTACTAACAAGAAGAGACACTAATCATAAATACTTATTTTAGGGTTTTATTACAGGACCATTGCTATTGCTTTCAGTTTACATTTTATTTTTCAAACCTTTGATTTCTGGTCTTTGTTTGATGGAGAAATGTATATTCTTGTATTCAGAAATTAAAAAAAAAATATCTATGGAGTTCCTGCACACAGATCTGGGAATTCCCCAGTGGTCTCCTTTGGATCTTCCTCATCATGTCTGCATGAGTTCTGCCTAGAACATGTGAGATGTGCTCATTGCAACCTTCTGCTTGCTGTGGACTCTGTTCACAGCTGTCATTCTGTGATTCTCCAGTTATAAATTAATCTTTTTCAGTATTGTGTTACCTGCCAGAGTGAAAGTAAACAAAAGATAAGATTTTCTACCATAATGGAGAGGCAGCTCTCTTCATTTTTTTTCTGTCTTTAAACTGACACAGTTCTACTGTAAAGCTTTTTCAGAGAGAACATTTTGTCGATATATACACATAATTACATAAATACAGTTTGTCTCCCAAGAAAACACAGCATTGCAAGCTATGTGCCTGGGGTACTCTGGGCAAGTATTATTTTCATCTTGAAATGTGTATGAGAATGATTTGTTTTATGAATACTATAAGAAGAAATATTTTTAAGGATAATTTTAAAGAAGAGGTGTTAAAAATTTGTTGGGATTGCTACCCTTTAGTAAGGTAACATTTTCAAAGATGTTTTTGGTAACGAAGCCCCTCATTATTGTTAATAGTAATAGAGTTTCTAATGAGTATTCTGTCCCTAAAGGTCCTTTTGTCTGTCTATTGTTTAATTAGGGGATCAAAATTATTTCTATTTGTGGATTTAGGAAGCAACGTGTGCCTTATCCTCTCTTCTTCAATGTCAGCAATGTAGTGTTAAAAGCAGTGGAAAATAAACACCAATTAAGATCAAAGAAAACACAAACATAAATAAAAATGTAGTATGTTTTTTGTCTGATTGCAGTTATGCTGAAGTATAAACGTACATAGCCAGTCAGATTGTATCAGCATCAAACTAGGGCAAAAGAATCAGTTTGAGGAGAAAGAGAAGCATTTTTTTCCTTATATTTAGCCTTTGTGGCACTTCCAAATTCTCTTTTTGTGCCTCTTTTGCTGTTCCCGTATTGTCTTCTTTTTTTGTTTTTCCTTCATTCTTTCATTGTCATTTCCCACTGAAATCAGTGAACTCTGCAATGTAACTGAAGATACTGTTACATTTTTCTCAAAAAAAAAAAAAAAAAAGACAACAACCACCTCAGCCACATCGCACATCTTCCTTTCAGTAATGAACGTGTGCTTCTCTCATTCACTCTTGCACAACACGTGAGGGGCAGGGGGCAAAGGCGTTGGTTCATCTTCCCTCCTTCTTCCTTCTCCTGAAAGGAGAGGACAACAATGTTTCTGATAGATTTACCCTTGGAAGACAAATGAGAACATTCAAAGCTTTGTGGATTGGAAATCAATGTGCATAAAGCAAGAAAAATGGGCAATGTTATCAAGCGAATAGTTTGCACGGTCAGTGAACTCCAGAAAAAATAGGCCATTTTCCTACCCCCAGTTAAGCTGGCAAACTGCAGCATCATCAATTCCAACTATGTTTCCCAGCCTTTCTTTCAAAGCATTCCCCTTTCTGCCACAACACACAGTGTTTCTGCCTGCCTTACAATGGTCCCAGCTGTGTACTAATAGAAGTTTAACTCATTTTTTGGTACTGTCTAATTATTTTTTTATAAAGGTAGTCAGCAATAATATTTTCTGCTGTATTTGAAATGGTTACCCAATTTTTTTTTTAAAATAATGTGCCAAATTTTTGATCGTCTTTAAAACTCAACCTGAAATTCCCTCTCTTTGCTGCACTGAAGTTCCATATTGGGAACCGTATTAGGGAAAATATTTGTAGCTGAGTGCATTCAGCTAAATCCAGTAGAGCTCTTTGGTGATGAATAAGTCCTATAACCAATTTTAGAACACAGCGTTGGCTGTTCTTTTGCATCAGGGAATGTGACTTTTACGTCAATAAGGCTTTGTGCCGATTGATTGTGCTGTTTAAGTATGAAAATGGCTATTCTAATTCGTAACTATTCTGTCCTGGCATTCTCCATGCATAGAGCATAATTAGGTTTGTTGGGAGGACTCTGCAGAATGTCTGTTAAATGAAAATGTGTTAGGTGGAATCTTGGCCCTAATAAGATAATAGTTTGGAATGAAGTAAAAGTTTCTAACAGTGGTGTTGTACAAAATGGGCTAAGAAGCAGCAGGCAAAGTTAGTCAGTTGTGGATGTTATCTCAGATACAAGCTATAAGAAACAGCCCAGACTGCTCAGTTTCCATGGCTTAAAAACTTCTGATCCTTACTGTGTTGTCAATTCTCAAAGCAGCAAAAAGATACCATTTGAGTAAATGAAAAATCTGTATGGCTGTAGAAAGACTGAACTGTAAATCTTCAGAAAATATTATTTTCAGTCAAATTGAGATAGATTTCTTGACGCTAAAGCTCTCATTCTATATTGAAAAATTTGTTTCTTTATTTATGAGAGCTAAGAATTTAATGAAAATAACTACCTTTAAGAGGAAGCTCTTTCATTAGTGCAGAAGTATCTGTAGATTAATTTTGAAGGTCTTTTGCAGCCAAAATATTTTGGTCTGACAGAAGATTTACCTGGATCTATAAGAAGATATTACCTATGTGTCTTCATTTGAGTAACAGAAAGTCACACTGTTTTCTTACTTAATCTATGGAGAGACGTTAGGTTTAAATTCCTAAAAGTATATGAAGCCAGGAAAGCTGGCTTTACATTTGTACATTATAGGGGAAATTATAGCTATGCCAGAGGACAGTTTTGTACTGTTTTCCACGAAAACAAAGTTGGTTGTTCTCTGTGGGGCAGAGAAGATTTTAAAGCTAAAAAACCCCAAGCTTTGCCCTCTTCCAGTATTTTTTGTAGAAGTCACTGTCCTAATAAGCTTGAAAAATTTGTGGGATAACGTATAGATAGTCGGTTAAACTTACTCTTTGCTTGCAAGTAATGCTGCAATCAACTTCACAAATTGAGTTCTATTCTCAGCTTGTCTTCTGTTGTCAAAAGAATTTTAAATAAGCCAAATTGAAAACAAGCAAGCAAAGCACACTTCACTTATTTTGTCTTGAGTGTATAATAACTTTCCTCAGTCTGCTGGCCATGCCATTCTGAAATAAATTATGCTTGCTTTTGCAATATAGGATAATACCTGATGATAATACACTATCTTGTCATCCATTCAAAAAACATCTGTGGCTGCTGACAGTTCTAGAGTCTTAAATTTTGATTAAGGAATTAAATTTTGAAATTATTGTTTACTACTTCTCTAAAATATTCCATTACAAGTGTCTTCACTGTGCTTTGATTTTTGTTTCCTTTAATCACCTTCACCGAATAAAGGTAAAAATGCAAATCAAGATTAAGTGTTATTAGGAAAGAAATAGAGAATATGAAAATTCATGCCCACATCTAGAATGATGTGTGCAGTTGTAGTTACTTTCTCTCAAGAAGTGCATCTGAAGTATGGAGCATCTTCTCTGCAGGAAGCTGAATGGAGTAGGACATGCATACGTGCCTAGGTAAAGATAATTTTACTGATATAGAGGGGGAACAGAGGGTGAGAAAGGGAGCAAAGAACAGAACTCGAGAGCCAGTCAGATGGGAGTATCAGAATAGGGCTAGTAATGTGCTATGTCCAGAAATTGTGAGGTGGTAGGTAGTATGTCATTAACCAAGGTCATTCATGTGTCTCTCATGAGATGTTTAAAACAGAAGCGATCTAACTTTTGTAGCTTTCTATGAATCAATGAAAACAGCATTTCACCAAAGCACACACATTCCTTAATGAGCCTGAGGTTCTAGCACGTTGCTTCTTTCCTCATATTTGCTTCTTCGGTCAGTTTGTATATTTGTTGCAGTGATGTCTCAAGATGGAAATGATCAATAGGGGTGAATAATGCAAAGATGGTCATTGCACTGGACAGTTTGCAATGTAGATTATAGACAACACACGGGAACGAATAAAAAAGTTGAGTAATGATGAGGAGAGAACTAAATAATAATGCAGAAAAATGTGTTTTCCCAAACCAGTATATACAGTTCAAACCCATGGATACATAAAGGAGGAAAGACAATCTTTGGACATTTTCCAGCTGTTGTTCTAATTTCAGAGAGGCATTTGATTCTGTTCACCCACAATGTATATGAAAATACTGTATCTAGCACTAGCTGAAATCTTCTTGGCTTATGTTAAACACGTGTGTAAAAATAGCCTATATTTTTTCTGGATTGTCTTGTAGCAATTTTTTAAAATGTATTTCTCTTTAGAGGGGAAAAGTAAGGTATTAATGAGATCAGACTCCATTATCAACATCACTAAGGAGGAAATCAGTGTAAGTTCAATTTAGTGGTAAAGGAATCTAACAACATTATTTTCTCTGATAGTAGAGTAATTATGTAGAGAGATCAACGTCGGCTGTTGGAATTGTCTTATTCCAGTATAGTTTTGCTTTGTTGCTCATGTCTTTTTCTCTGTTCTCACTGGCTTTCCAAATTCTAGTGAAAACCAAATCAGGTTCAGTTTTGTTTTGTTTTTTTTTTTTGTGGATAAAATTATTTTACAACTATAAACTAAAACAAGAGAAATTAGATTACTGTCATGTCTTTTATTAATTTTATTTGAGTTTTCTCTTTACAGTGTAAGCATTATTGCAAAAACTAAGTGAAATTAGCTTTTTAAAACTAGCAATAATGCCAATTATTATTTTTTGTAATTTCTATGCAAAACATCTAGTGCTTGTGCAAATGCATGTACACATGGAAAAGGCTTAATTTAGCTGTTGAAGACCACTATCTAGCCTAAATACTGTTATCAGTACTGCAGGGCTGGGACTAAATATTATCTTGTGGGTATCTCATAGTAGTATTTATGTTACGATCGAGGGAACTTGAAACTGTCCATCCTTTAGTCCTAGAATAAATGGTTTGAAAAGGCACAATAATTTAAGATTGTTCTAGATAAAATAGCCTGGATTTTGTTGGTTTATTTGTACACGTCACTTTGAACTGTGACTTTGGCTTAATCAATGTATTCATGAGCCTCAGGCCTCTGTGCTCTTGTGCATGGCCCCATGTCACTATATCTGTGACTGGATGTCAGCTTTGAGAAATGATCTGTCCTTGCGTATAGACTGAGGGGTATGTGTCATGTTTCAGATTACTTTCATCAAATTCTCTTTATTCTCTTGTCTTAAAACCAACATACATTACAAAGAGAAAAAATAACAATAAAAATTTTAATGGCTTGCAATGACTTAGCTTAGTTGTAGACAAAACAAAACAGATCTTGCAACTTCAGAAATCTCCTCCTGAGAAATCATTAGCAGGATACCAATTCTCTTATTTATAAAACACTTCTTGTACGTGATCCATTTTCTGCTTGTAAGTATAACCTTGGTTGTCAAAATAAGGTTGCAACAAAGTTAGATTTTACAAAGATTATTTTTTAAAAATCAAGTATTATTTAATCTATATAAATAAGATTAAAATCAGGGACATGATTGATCAAGTAGAAAATTGGGATATCATACAGAGAGAACTGGATGGTCTTCAAAACTAAAACAATGGGATTCAATGCAGTATCTTTTTGGTGACAAGTAACAAGAATTTAAGAACTGGATAGATGATCTGGAAAAAGTGATAGAGAAGGAGAAGGGCCTGCTATAAATGTCAGGATGACTGTGAGAGACCAACAAGACACAACAGTGAAGAAGAGGCAGATGTGATTGGAGAATGTGTCCAGCGAAGTATTTCCAACAGAAAAATATTCATACTATCGCACAAGATTGATGAGATCTCACTTGGGAAGCCACACACAATCTGAGTTATCCATTCAAGAAAGGCAGGGGCTGGAGAGATGCAGAGGGCCTAGAAAGGAGTGAAAAATGGGTAGCAGCAGCAGAAAAGTGCTTGACAGGCTTAGGCACAAGGCAGACTGACAGACAATACTATACACATATTAAAGATGCATCAGAAGTGTGACTACTAGAGAGGTGGAATACATATACAAATATGTTTCATTTAGCCACAGATAAATCTACTCTGAAAAATAGAATCAGATTTCTAACCATCAAACATGGCAAAGTTTGCAGCAGTTGCAGTGGGTTGATCCTGGCTGGTCACCGGATGCCCACCAAAGCCGCTCTGTCACTCTCCTCCTCAGCTGGACAGGGGAGAGAGAAAATATAACGAAAGGCTCATGGGTTGAGATAAGGGAAGGGAAAGATCCCTCAGCAATTGCTGTCACGGGCAAAACAGGCCCAACTTGGGGAAAATTAATTTAATTTATTTTAATAATAATAATATAAAATTGATTACCAATCAAATCAGAGTAGGATGATGAGAAATAAACTCAATATTTAACCTTCTGTGATCAATGACTTTAAAAGCGTTTCATGTTTTGAGACTCCTTTTCAGGCCCTGCAGACAGGTATTTATTCATTAGACTCTATGATGCATTAGAGCCACTTGTCTGCTTTCGGATATTATGAATGCAGACATTCATGATACAGTTGTTTACAGTGTCAGCACTGAGTAGACGAACATGAATTACCATGTCGTTACTTTGGTTTAGGTATGACAGATCTATGGCATGGTACTCCTGCGTTATTATCTGTTTATTTTAAAACACTTAATTTAGTGCCTGGGGGAGTAAAGTCCCCAGAAGCAATAAACATCTGTTACTATTGTTAGTCTGAGCATTTTTCACTCCATAATGTTCTTGTCCCCTCTGGTAGTAGAAGAGAAAAAGGGAGCGTTGCAAAAGTGTCTGTGTGGGGACCTGGGTGGGGAGGGGATGAGATGTGTATATAGCATCAGGTAAGGGTTTCTCTTGCCAGATCTGAAAACATCTTTTCCATGGTAGTCCACACATAGATAATATGCAAATCAGAATTTAAATGATAGTCTGGTATCAAAAAATGGATTTCAAAATGGAGATACTAGTCTTGCATCCATGTATTTCTAAAAAAAAACAACAAAAAACCAAATGCTCCTGAAAAAACATTAGTGAGTATTGCAGCCTTTTGGCAAACCTGAAGTTAGATTTCCACACAGTTTAGCCAATTTTCTTTCAGCATTTAGGTTTGAAAAGATTGTAAGTGGTTATATTTACCTCAGGTAATTCGTATTCCATAGATACAAAAAGTGGACTTAATACTTCTCTATTGCTTTTTACTGTATGACCTTATTTTCAGGTACTTTTGTACCTTTAAAAAGCATATGACCTTCCCTCCTTCCCCCAACCACATGCAGAGTGTCTCTTTCGGATAGCTTTTTCCTGCTATTTCAGCTAAAATAGCTGAGCCATTTTCTGAAACTGAATTAAGGAAAAATTCTTATTACCCATGCTAATAAAGTCATATAACCATTTAAACCAAACGATCTCATATCCTCCGTATGGTGGAGGAGAGGCTTGAGATCAGAGGAGCTATCTTTTGCCTGGGATGAGTTTTTTCCATCTCATCTTTATGAAATTTGCCTATCAAGTCACTAGTCTCTGAAAAAATGTCATTTTACGGACATTTACTAGAAACATATGAGTTTGATAGCTGAAGACTCTGAAAATGCCCTTGGCACTAAAACTTCTCCAGAAATACAGCTTCTGAGTGAACTGTTGCTGTTATCACTTCTCCCTACTGCAATTAATTTTCCTGCAGGGATTCAGACCGTGGAGACCTCACAGCCTGAATTCCTCACTAGCTTTCTAACTTAATAGGAGCTGCAAATGGTACCTATATTACCAAAAGAGAAGAGTCCATTCCATCCTGACCAGAACAACTGACCCTGGTTGTTCACGGTCTTACCTGTTCTTGACTACAGGACATGCTGAGACGGTAAAACACTGAGTGCTTAGGACACTGCAGCTAATGTAGAAAGCTGAAGTGTCCTCTTGGATATGGACTATCCAGAACACAACAGAGACACACTGAACTCATTTGCTATGTAATGTTTAATTAAATTCAAGGTTTCAAGTCCATGTACTCAGAAGTTCTTTTCTGACTTTATGAAAACTGAATTTACTAAGGCTTTCCAGATAGGTGGCTGGCATTCAGGGTCTAATTTTACTAGCATTTGTTTCCTTTCTTTTGTTAATTTTATTTTTCTTCTGAAAAGTTTTTATAGGGAAAGGAGAGAGGAGCAAAAAGGAAATGTTCCTTTTTTTAAGGAAAGTAATTTTCTGTAAAATTTTAATCACAGTGTTGAACAAAGTGCAAGGGCTTGGAATTACTGAAGGAGAAATTGTGCCCTTTCAGGAACTGAAAGACCTTTTACTCAGCACTGTGTTTAGATGTATAGAGAGGATAGTGATTAAATAGTGAAGAGATGCTCGTTTACCAAACATAGAACATATCTCACCACAGCATACACATGAAAATACGTATCATGCATTCAGAGTGCCTTTAGTATGTACCTCTTCACATTCCATAGTTATGACACCTTTATTTGATGTTGTGTCAGAACAAATGGGAAGATAACTTCACTTTTCTGCCCCTTCATCTTTCTTGTCTTCACTCAAATTATTAAACAGAAAGTGATAAACACAGCAATTTTAATATCGAAGGAAACTTCTTTTGACTCCACCTTTCTTTTAAGGATGTTTCTCAAGCTCCATTTTTTTTAATACATGTGAAAAAAATGCAAAACATAAACCCTTCTGAATCACATTTTCTAGGCTGTTTTTGTCATTTTTATTGTTCTCATCTGCTTGGTTTTCAATTTGTCTGTTTAAAATGTCATGTCCCAAACTGAATCCAATCAGTCCTGCTGTTGAAGCTTGAGCATTGCTGAGCAGAGCAGAAGGATTATTGTACTGGTTTGACACATGCTGTTACTGTTAGTACAATCAAGTGTAGCATTTATCTTTTGTCAGTATAAGCATCTTATGTCTGATTCTCAAGTAATTTATGGTTTAACATACCATAACCAGATCTGTCTTTGTAGAAATGTTCCTTGGCCCACACTTTTCATAAATATTTGCTTTTGGTTCAACATTCACTATTTTTTGGACTGAAAAAAAAAATTAAAAATACATATAAAATGCATTAGGCAATGGAAAGCTAAGGCAAAATGAGTCTCTGTGGCAGGGAAGATGCAGAGAATATGTTACAGATGAAAAAAAAGAGTTTTAAAAAATGGTAAATTAACTACACTTTGAATGGTTTAATTCATGTATGATTTAAAGGTTCCCACCAGAGAGAGCTGTTTAACCAAAAAAACAGAAGCATTTTGGAACTAGAAGACTGTTGTAAGTGCATACAGAAAACAGAGGATCAGATAAAAGACTCCAGAAAAAAAGGCGCAACTGAGTTAGGTCATGTAGTAGGCAAGTTGCGAGATAGTTAAGTTCAGGTGAAAATACACTCCACAGAGATCAGCTCAGCAACTGCTCTTGACTGAAAAGAGAGCTCTGCCCAGGAAATGTGTGACCTGGCACTAGGGGAGGTTACTGGGTAAGTTCAGAATGCCAGTAACTGGATGCTGAATGCCTCAGCATAACTGAGGTAAATAGTTACCTCTTCCCTTGTATATGTACAAAATTAATGAGTCTTAGTTCATCAGTCAGATACCTGATGTAGATCAGTTACAGTCTTTTTGTAATGGCAGATCAGCACCACAAAGGTAATGTTTCCATTGTTTAATTAATCTGCAGTAACTTGATTGTCACAGAGGATACAGATAGCCATGAGTGCAGCATTTTAATCATTCTGACTTACTGCGGTAAAATGCAATGCTGCTGTTTCTAATTCAGGAAAAATAAACACAGTAATGGTGATATTTGAAACAGGAGAGACAGTAGACACTTAAAGGTAGAGTGCAAAAGTTTGCTACCAAGATGACTTAGCTACAGATACCACCTTCTGAGTGCTGATTTTGAAATCAATAGTTGAAATTAATTGAAGCTGCTACTCTAGGTCACGTCACTTTTTCACTGCCAAACGGAGGTGTAGCCATGCGCTCTGCTGCAGATGTCGGTAGCGTAATAGATTGACACTGCCGTAGCAGAGCAAATTATTTTGGATATTAAATGTTGTATGCCTGCTTGATGGTTGTTTCTTTTTTATGTCAGGAAAAGCAGTTTTAGGAAACCCACACAAGACACTACTATAACTTACACTGTCATAGTACCCAGTTAACCCAGCAGATCAGACACCTGCTGTGGTAGGCACTGTACATACAAATACTCTCTTGGATTCAACCCATGTAAGTAAATAAAAGTCCACATGTTTTAATTTCTGCTACATCTTCCAGTCAGTAATCTTTTCCTCTTTCCAATAAACCAAATATTTTGCCTCTTAATATGGAAGTTCTAAGGCTGACATTTTCTCTTTTCTTTCCTGTGACCAAGCTGACCATCTTTCACCTCTTCCCAGAAAAAAAAAAAAAAGAGTAGATCTCTTCAAGTTCCTGTTGCCTCTCCGAGCACACTGTATACAGATTTACTAGTTACTCTGCAGATCAGAGAAAAACATAAGTGTTTTCTGAGATCCTCTGAGTTCAACGTGGGAGGTCAAGAATATGTGCTAGACAGGGGAAGGTAATAAGACAATCAAAGCTCACAGATGTTAAAAATATCAGGAAATCATAAATATGAGATAACCAGTCACTGACTGCTATTTATGAAAATTGTTTAATATTTACTTTAACATGGTTAATCTCAAAGACACACATCTGGAATATATCGTAATTAATGCATGGATGCACCCCTACGTGGAGCCTTGGATAATGTTTCTTGGGTTTTTTTTTACTTTTATCTATCTAAACTACTTCTACTGTCTCTGCAATGCTTACTTGTAAATGCTGAATTTCATTATTTTCATACCTTAAAAAAAAAAAAAGAAAAAAATAATTCTCCTCTCTCTGAAACATCCCTGCTTTTAGGCAACTGGGATTTGAGCCAGGTTATCTTTACTTTTATCTTTACTTTTTTGAATAGCCTCCTTGGCATCCTTTTACCACTTCCATGGGTAAAGTGAATGGTGTTTGAGAACCAGCTGTAAAACGCACTGAGCAGCCCCAGTTCCCATTGTATGCAAAATTCTTATGCTTGTTTTTCAGAACAATCCAGAATGGCAATTCTACAGTAGCTCCCCTGTGGGTGCTCTAATTCTACAGTGAGAATATTTTTGTATGGACTAAATTGCCATGTTGGGGGTTAGTGGAGAACGGCTATTAGACTTGAAATTCACTCCCTAATTTATCTCATAGTGGCTTCCATCTGCAAACAAGCTCTTATTGTTCCTTATTTCTCATTTGTGCAAACTCCTTCTGCAAGAGAAGTCTGAAGTTTGCTTTAATACGAACAGGTTAAAATCTCAGAATGTAGATTATTTCTCTGAGAGTTGTGGGCACTTAGTACCTTGCGGGATTGAGTCTATAGGCACTTACTTTTTCTTCACATTCAGACAAGTTTTCAGTTTCTGATATGAGACTGAGTACAGTATAAAAATTCATGCTCAGTAGTTCTGTTGCTGTAATTCTACTAGAGAAAGTGGCTGGTATATGAGGAAAGCGAAATATTACATTAACACATTAACTAGTCCTACCGCTATCAAACTTCCCTTACTTTTCATTATAAAAGTAGTGAAGTCAGCTTTTTATGGCAGTTATCAGCATTATGGAATGAGGGGTAGGACATCTACTAAATTCTCTATTGGACCATGTTTCCTAGGTGAAATTTAGCATAATGATTTCAGCAACAGAAAAGAAGTCTTGAGAGCAAAACCTTCTAATTGCAGTGTATTCAGTTTGATTTCAGGGGGGAAAAGTGCATCTGGAGTAGGAAAATGGTCAAGCTTGGGTGTTTTGAGAGGTGTCTTTTGTTCTGTTGTACACTGATGGATAGCACAGTGGAGTTCTAATCCCTGAGGTGGCCTTTACCGCAGTGGTATGGGTTACTGTAAAAGCACTGAAAGCACTGAATTACAAAAATGCTTATTCCATGACTAGATGGTACGTCCATGGTGAAAAAGCCTACCCATGGGGCTAGGACATCTTTGTTTCTCTCCAGAATCTTTCTTTGAATCCTTTATCCTGAAGAAGACCAAAGGGGAGAGAAGGGACCCCCACTCTTTACCCTTCCATCTGCACTAAGCTTCTCATCACAGAGCATATTGAGGTGTCTTTCTGCAGATTAGCATTTGGTGTTGTAGCATACCTTTTATTCCACAGCATTTGCCAAGGCATGCTGTCAATGTGTTTCTCTGAGTCAGTGCCTCGCAGGGGTGTTTCCCCATTGCCATGTGCTAAGAACCACACAAACGTAGTGCAGTTTGCCTCTTATTGAATTATTCACAGAACCAGACAAAAGCAAGTTTGTCCCATAACCCTAATCAAAACACGCATTCCTGTCTCATCTTTTAAGTTGTTGCACTGTGGAAAATCTTTCAGAGGAAAGACTGACAGTGAGCTAAGGTTCCTCCACCTCCCATGCTGGGAGCAAGGGATTTGCATGTGAAAGGTCCACTTCATAAAAAGATCCCAGAACAACAGTCAGGCACTCTGCTATGGCAAGAGAAACCCATAGAAATAATGTAAAGTCAGAGGAATTATTCTGATGTATATGCAGCAAAAGTTGTTGGCGAGACAATACAGGCAAATCTGTGCCGTATGCCCAACTGCTGGATTACATGTGGCAATGTCTGTGGTCAGTAATGAGCAGGTAAATGCTATTGTAGGTGAAGGAGTAATAAATATCCATCTGAACTGATTACAGTGTTACTGTATGCAAAAGCCCAAATGAAGTTCTTTATAATTTTAGGTTTTGTATGCCAAATCAAAATGATGCCTTCTCATTACGGTGAAAGAAATTTTTACGATAAAGGCCAAAAGTGAGAAATATATATGTAAATCTATCTGTTTTGATAAGAATGCAAATATTGTGATTTTGGTTACATTAACCATTTAAACCTCCAGTTTTTAATGGAAGACTATTTAAAGCTAAACGTACCCCAAGGCAGTTAGGAGGTTAAAAATCATGCTGAACCTGGACATTCTGTCCAGTTGCTGTGCTGTTGCTTATTATTAAAGATTAAGAGCAAAGTGACTTAGGTGCATTCTAGCACTGTGAATTTTTTTTAGTGAAGAACAAGCTAAGCGTGCTTTAACTACCCAATACAAGCTGGAAACTGAGGCTAACCTGCATTTTGCACTCAGAGGGAAAAGCTGATACTTTCACGTGCACTGTTTGAAAATACTTATGGCATTATGGGATGTATTTTAAGTTCTACTTGTGTTGGACATTATTATAACTCTACCTGAAGAATACTCCTTGCATATTTTAAATTGAGGATATTATGAAATACGCTATGAAATATACATTTTTTTACTGTCAGAAGAACTTAAATTGCATATAGTATCAAATTAGATTGCAAATTATGAGTAGAAATGAAATTTATTTTTTTTTAGGTTGTGAGTTAAATAGAATCTTTCACCTTTAAATTCAGTGTACTTTCAGGAGGGGTTATAAAGAAATGGGAGAGAGTTATAAGACAGAAATTGATAAAAGACTTATTTGGTGTTTGGGAGTCCTGTGCAAGAAGCTAAAAAAGTCTTCGGAACAGAACTAATCTTTCTGTGAAGGCTTTATTGATTATACAGAGAAAAGTCCATTTTAAACACTTTCATAGCACTGTGCTGCCTGAGGAAGCAAAATCTATTAAAAACACTTAGATTATGAACTTTTTGTTTATGAACTCACCAGTCTTAGTGGACAGCTGGAAGAAACTAGCATTATTATTTCTTCTGTCTATAAAGCAGGGTTATTAAAAAGCCTGTATTTTTCCCAGGTGTGTACTGTGTGTGTTTTCAAAAACATATGTAGTGTAAAGTGATTCGCTGTGTGTTCCAGCTGGACCCAGTGCATGCTGGCTCCTGGGATGGTTTTTCGGGACAGACAGCTTCTCAGGTCTGGACCCTTGGGGCAATGTGTGTACCATACGCCTCTAGTGTATAAGATCTGGGCTGCAGTCCCTGATTAGTGTTTTTGTAATTACTCCAGTTGCTTCAGGCATTCATCTAGCTGTAGTTGATTCAGTTGTGTTAGGAGAATGACTCAGATCTATGGTTAAATAAGGTGTGAAATAAGCTACGTGAACAACTGTCACTGATCAGTGTGAATGTTGCCTTACACAAAGAATTTCTGCATCTCTTTGAGCTAAGGAGAGGTCTAAGCAAGAAAGACGAGGGAGAAGAGAGTGAGCTGCAGTTGAGGATACAGTCTGAATTTGGAAGGTGCCTTCCCCTACAAGGGAAGGCTGCAAGAAATCCCCACCTCATGAGGAGGTTAATAGATGCTGGTGCTGGCAGGGTAGGAAAAGAGTAGGGAAGGGAATGGTGTCTCAGCTTAAACCAGCAGTGGCCGTGAAACTGGTAGGCAGTGCTGGTTACCCCTGCTTGTGGTGTTTGAGACTGGAGCTGTTGGGACAGAACTAATTCTTGGAGACCAGCAAAGGTGAATTGCATGTATACTATGTGTACTTATTTCTTCTTGTCTTCACTGATGGGCCTGACATTTGACAGCTCATTGAAGGTGAAACGATGTGACCTGCTTGTTCTAGCACTGGGTCTTTTTTTCAGTTTATGCTCATACGATCAATCCAGCTGAGGTTGGTACCTGTAAGTTCTTTAACTCCCAGGAACTGTGCAGTTGATTAAATTGACTCAGAAACAGCATCTTCAAACAACACTCTTTTTTCTCTTTTTTTTTTTTTTTCCCCCCTTCCCCCAAAGGCTCAAAGCATGTAGAGAAAAGGGTGAAAATGATAAAAAGCCTTGCTTACTTTCACCTAAATCTTTCTTTGGAGTTTACAGTTCTTTCGCTCCAGCTGACCCTCATTTCTGACTGTGAGAAAGAGGCTGTGTTGTGCACAGCATGTTTTCTCTATCCTCTTGTGATACCTTGCCAGCCAGACAAGTTTTAATGACTCCTTGGAAATTTTTTTTTAGCAACAAAATAGAAAAGGATGTGAGAAAGATTTCTTGCCTGGAATATCAAAAGCTAGGGTATGCTTATTTGTACAATAGCACTAGATAGTTACTCTTTTACCAGAGATCTAAGTCTCATACGAGTTGTAGACAAACACATAGCAAGACTGGGAAAATGCCTCAAAGCCCTTGCAGTTATTTCCTCTTTTACTCAGCCTGTGTTTTTGGTATAATTCTGAGTGGCAGCTTTAGCCGTAGAATTCTGGCAGGTTATCAGGCATTCAAATAGACTAAAGTTTTTTCTTAGGAAGGTAGGTTTTGTTGTTTTTTGGTTAGGTTTTTTTTTGAAATAGAAGATGATTGTGGGAAAGATCTACTGGGGAGTTAAAAAATAATGCAATGAAAGATAGAATAGTTATAAAATTAACAAACTCCCTACATTTCAGATGCAGGCATACCAACTTCTGTAACATTCTCGTTAGGAACTTACAGTCTTACAGAAGTATGTTTACAATATAAAACATTTAAAACATTACAAAATAGATTACAATTATTTAACACTTTTCTCTGTACAAGTATTAGCCAAAATTAATCCATGTTTGCTCTTAATATGAACAATAAGGGTTTGTAAAAATTGCTGCATGCGTAGCAAACTGTATAATTGTGTGAGTGGGAACTGTTTTTCCCTCAAAATGGCCTTATTTACGAGTTTCTTACCCTCCAGCAGAAGCTCAGCGATGAATGTAGCCCCACCTTAAAGCAGTAGCCTCACTTAAATGTTCAGAAGTTCCAAAACCTCCATCATGGACAATGTGGGAATCATTGATTTCAGAGAAAGTTTGCTCCTTATTTCAATTCACTAGTATTTTGAATGATTAAAAAAAAGCAATTCTGTCTCACCAAATGGACTTTTCAGGTTTGCTTTCTGGTGTATTTGGTGGAACTGTGAATTTTATTAAGCACTACAGTGCAGAACCTGCAGCTCACAAGAGTGGGCTGACTCAGGTGTTTTGAAGCTATTTTAGTACCCTTCCAATTTTGGTTTGCTCCTAGTTGTGAAGTACCACTCACTGTAATTCGGATAGTTACCTTTACCCAGGCACTGTCGGATCAGTGTGGGACAAGAATTAGAGGGAAGCACTCTAGATGGACTCTCGATGCTCCTGTCTTTAGATGTTTCTGTATGACACAGGTCCTCAAGGCTGCCTGCCTTTTTTCTACAGGAAAGTAATTCTCTCAGATATGTTTTACTACTTTGAAAGAAAGAACTGAAACATATTAGAGAGTATTATTCTTGAGTCCTTTTTGGAATCCAGCCCAGCTGCTCAACAGTGAGATAATTATCATAATGGGCTTCACAGCTTAAGCTTGAAAAAATAAATTATGTCAACCAGCTCTTTTTATGTGGGTATCCCATTGTTTTTACAGCATGATAGAAGCTGAATGAAGGTCCCAGATTCACTTTTTAGTAGAGCTGCTTCTTTTAGGTTCCTCTTTCTTGTGGGTTCTTTTTTTCGTTTTTTTTTTGTTTTTTTGGTTTTTTTTTTTTTGGTTTTTGTTTTTGTTTTTTTTTAAGACCACTGAAGCAGTATTTTACTACCCCCGAAGGTCATGGAAAAGTACTCTCCTGACTTTAGGGTTTGATTTGAACCTCTTAAATTAACCCATTTCTGAACACATTCTCATAACTGCTAGCTGACAATCCTTGAGCAGTACCATAAAAGACTACACTCATTTCAGTTTGGAAATACCCAAGTACTCATATAGTCTGAGCCTGGCCTTCTCTATAACTTTCATTCTGGATAAGAAAAGACTGCAATGTCACATTTTTTTGCCAACTGTAAATTCTGCTTTTTTACCATTAACTATATCAGCTTCCACTACCTCCTCTCATTTTGCAAAGCAGTCTTAAGCTCCAAGAAATCCATGTTTCCTTTAAAGGTGTTTTAACCTCAATTTACAACTTGCCAAGTACTATGTCCTGAAACAGTGCTCTGTGAGTAAATATGGGCTTCTGAAGTTAAATAAATGTTTGCGTTCTTTAAACAAATTATCTTAATTTGAGGTTTCTGGCTGACAAAGACGTGATATATCTGTGTTGTCTAAAACTGCACTACCTGAAAGGAGGAATGGTATTGACAAACTTTAAATTGGTCTCTTTGGTTTTACTGAATTTTAACTAAAAAGGAATTGGAGTTCCCTAAAGTAGTCACTGGGAAGGAAGATTATATTAGTGAACAATTGTGTGGGTAATTTACAAATACATCTACAAATATTAGCCAGACATTTTCAGTGCAAACTGAACTCTTTTCAGGCTACATTAGTTAAATTTAACTTAATTGACCTTCATCTATCTTTTTGCATAACGTTAATCTTTGTAGCCTTAACAGGCTGGGTATGCCAACCAGACCAGAGAATATGAGTTTCTGCATGTAGGTATGTGAACAGTTGCTATGGGCTAGCTACAGGTTTGAAAATGAGGTGTGTGCTGACAGGAAATTATAAAGGTGCAAATTCCTCTTCTGAGCCTTTTCTGCTTCTTTCCTTCTCTGTATGCTTACTGAGAAAGCACATAGTTTTGAAAAAGAAGCATCCCACTTCTTCTCCAGTGCCTGGGATGTAGGCAATGGGCAAAAAGAGTTTTTACCCCTTGTCATCTACTTTCTGCTCCTTGTAATTCAGTTGTCTCATTCACAGCACTGCATGCACTAGTCACATGTTCTTGCCCCAAATGTACGGGAGCAGAACGTGGCATCCTCTACAGCTGCTCATCACAGCAGAACTGGTGGAACTTTGTGTTCTGTGCAGATGGGAGTCTCAAACTTTGGTGCTCTCTGAACCAGTATCTTTAAGTTTTTTTCTACATCTTATCTACATCTTTTTTTTTTATCAAGAAATGCTCCAAACTGATTACTTTCAGATGATATTTTTTGTTCTATTTGTAACTTCAGGTTAGAGTTTGGTGTAGTACCTCTAAGTAAGCAACGCCAGACATGCTGTGAATAAAGAAAACGGATTCAAGAGATGAAGAGCAGTAATGTAAATAATAAGGTAAAAGAAAAAAAAAATTTCTTGGTTTCTCGCTGAAAGTTTACTTAACTTCTTGTCTGGGCAGACTTTTGATAGATTGTAACCATGTCACTGTAAAAATAATACTTTTATCTGCACGTATTGTTAGCAATGTGGTGGTAAAACCTTGCTTGTCCCCCTCACCTTCCTTCCCTATCACCATACTAAATAATTTTCAGTACATAGCAGCCTAGATCTTTTAGATAAATCTAAATTTTATGTAGCCATGCTAATCTAGACCAACTCTGAAAAAACAATTTCAAAATCAAGTACATGCCTCGTTAGTCTGATTTGCAGGAAATGGAGAATTAACAATTATAAATAGAATGCTTTAAATACAGCATAATTAATTCCATGTGTGAATGCATTAGCTAAATGTGGTTCTGCTATTATGAAAAAATGCTTTAGATAAGGTATATGTATCAGCTTCCCTTTTAGATCAGCATCTTTTTTACCTTATTTCTGATGTCTTTGAAGCTGGCCACCTCTCCGAGTTCTCATTCACACCGTCATTTCCTTGCCGCAGGGTGTAAGGTAGTCTTTTGAAAACTGAACTCAGGATTTTTGGTTGTACACTTGGGGACATATTTTCTCAGTTTGGCTAAATCTGATGTCTTGTGTTACATTGCACTTATATGAGAAACCAGTGTTTTGTCCTCAACTGAAGAGATGTAGAGCTGCAGAGAATTCCTCAGCAGCCTCGCATGAGTCCCTCCACACCCACAAGAAGTCACATCCACATCTTTGTGACCAGCGTGCACTTCCTCGCCTCGGAGGTTAGGTCACAGCTGCAGCTTGTGGGTCTAACACCAGAGACTGTAGTGTGTGAAGAACAGCACAGTGTTTGTGTATGAAATACATAGAATGAACAAAAATATGTGCCGAGTTCCCATTTGGGCAGCTGGGTTCAAGTCACAGAGAACGCTGAGGTCATTGGTTTTACTACAGAAGTTGTTTCAACTCCAGTGCTTACTGCAGGAATTAATGAGGACACTGGTGTCTTCGGGACACCTTCATCTTGTCTAGTTTATTAATGTTTCAAAATACCTTCCTTGTGATCACAGGTAAGTAATCTATGTGAGAAAAATCTGGACTTTGTATGAAGTTTGTTGTTTTCTCTGCTGTATCAGCATGGTTTCCAAAGTTCAACTTTGGTGATTCATTTAGAACATCAAAAATGAACCCCTTGAATTAAAACAGAATTTATATCCTTGTGCAAACCTTTAGACAAGCTGATGACAGATGCCATAGGTTGGCTCTTCCAGCACTGGAAGAAGTCTTCTTGCCACATGCTGATCCCTGGGTGTTCATACCAACAGCAATCAGAGTCAGTTTGCCAGCTGGCCTCACTGGCAGGTTGAGTCAATTCAGCTTGATGGGAAGGTAGATTTAGCTCACTTCTGTGCCTCCTCGGTCTGAGGGTATAAGCTTGTTGAAGCCTGGTCACAAAATTGTGCTTGTGTTGAGTTACTTACATAAGCATGTGAAAGTGTTCTTTGTGAAACTGCTGTTATTTCACACAAGTATTTCATAATTTTGATGAAAACAAAGAGGTCATGCGAGAGTTCCCTTGTTATATGAAAATGGAAGAGTATTTAAACAACGGATGTTTCACGTGCTGCCATTTACCAGAAAATGCATAGTGTCTAATTCTGGCAGGCCCCAGAAACAGTCCAGGTAAGGATGACTGGAGAAGAATCTGTGCCACAGCCAATTTTTGTTGACATTTTTACATTTGGATTTGCTGAAATGGAACAAAAGCATTCATGAATATTTTTATGCTGCAATATTTATGTTCAGATCTAAATGCATGTTTCCATTTGGGAAGATGTCTAGGTAGGATATTCTTTGATGCTGTGAGAAAGCTGTTTAAATCTGACCTCAGAATAGATTTTTTCCATCTGGTTGCTCTGAATCCCATGAACACTGAGCTTTCCACAGCTAGGCAGTTATCTTGGTCTTCTGATTACTCAGCATGGAAAAAAAAGCAGGTTTAGGATCCTGCTACCCCTTCTAAGTAGTTAGCCCTTCTGATTAGCTGTTTCATAATTCAAATAAAAGTAGAGATTACAAAATTTTTCATTAATGTGACCAAACATTTCTCTGGTATTTGTTTTTCTGGGATGTTACTTTTCTTTCTCTGTTGAATAAAACAAATGTCTCTGGTTGTTAGAAGCACTTTGTATTTTTTGTTGACAGTTAGTCCTCTTCTGCAGTCTTTGATTAATTTTAAAAAATGCTGCTGAGCCAAAGCCCAGTTCTGTTCTTTATCCATGAATCAAAAGAGAAATTGTCAGAATAATGCTTCAGAAGATTTTTTTGGTGCTATGTTTGATTGGTAGTCATGCTTGACATTTTCTTTGGTGTCTTAGATGTATACATCAGAGGGAAAATACGTTGTCAAAATTCCAAATACTTCTGAATAATCTGTTAGTGAATTCTGACCCAAAGTTCAATTATCTTCTCAAGTAGTAAAATAATACTGTATTATTATAGTTGGTTAATTTTACCAAACTTCTGCTAGCCCTACTGCATTTTAGTAATTTCTTCTGGATTTGTTTTCATACGGTTAAAACTGAATATTTTGCACATTATGTTATTATAAATATGTTAATAATTTTATATAATATATTAAATATAGTTGAATTTAGTTTTTTTATTTATAGTTTGACATACATGAAGCTAGATATGATCACCTTAAGTAATATTTTTGAATTAATCAATAGATAAATCACAATGTTGTTTGGAATATAGTGTGGATCAATATTGTTGGTAAAGATGGGAGGTTTCATATAGTATTTGATTCAAATAGTAATTAGTTTCATACTGTTAAAAAACTAATGTTTGCAACATGGTGGTTTTCAATTTGCAAAAGGTATAAAATTGTATTTAAGATGACCAGTTGCAAAATAGGTAATAGTTAGAGTTTAGGTGATCTAGGGTTGAGAAAATAGTCCTAAATTTTAAGATGTGATATTTAAAGTGATAGTCCTTTCTGGCATTTTAATAAGCATCTCGCAGATTGCTATCAACGTGGTGTTTCTGTTAGAAAAAGAATAAGAGAAATTATGAAATTGCTTCAGAATCTTTTTCTGGAGTATACTTAAAACTCAAAGACGATAACAAAAATAATGTAGGATGTAAAGTAAAAAAAAAAAACAAAACACAAAAAGAACAACAAAACTTTCAAGGCTACTTAGATTATCTTCTTAGCCGAAGGCAAGATCAGCTATACTTGTCATTTCTGTCAGATGTTTCTCTAACCTATTCTTAATGACCTCTAGTGTTGAATGCTCCGTGACTTCACCGATGCAATCTCTCCCAGTTCTGCACTAACACAGTATTCCCTGATGTTTTTTGAAGCCATTATATCTTGTTTATGGCCATGGAAACAGACTTTTCTCCCTCTTTACAGCAGGCTTTTATGAATTTGAGAGCTGTTACTGAGTATTCCTCAGGCTTCTCTTCTCTAGAATAAGGAGTCTCATTAGGTTCATTTTTCAAGGTAGATCCTACTTTTTAGACTTATTATTCTTGGTGATCTTCTGTGGTCTATCTCCAGCTAACCTGTATCTTGAAGGAATACCCCTGACTAGACAGAACTGCATAGAGTAATAGTACTTTGTGTATAATGTTTGTGAAAAAATTCTTCATAGGCTGAAAAATAGTACAGACATCAGGAACAAAGATTATGAGAGTTTTGACAAGTTTAGTGAAGGTGGCATATTAGCAATATTACTTAGTCTATGGCACTTTCAAATAATTGAGAAACAAATTTTCCACTAAATTTGCAATGATAGCAAGTCATCCATGTGCAGAAGCCAAAGACAGAGAAAATTATTTGGAGACATCTGTGGTTCAGAGGTAAATCTGGAAGTCTTGATGTAGAGATGATGTTGAATTTAGGCTGGCAGATTAGATTACCCAGACATAACATATGAAGAAGAAAAAAAAGTGCTCAGTCAAAGATTGATCCTAATGAGACACCTTACTAGGAGCTGGAGGGGCAATGAGACAGATTCTGCAAAGGATGGGTTAAAAGAACCATCAGGGCCATAGACAGAAAAGGACCGTAAGGTAGGGTAAGAGTAGTCAGCTTTGTAAAAGAAAGAATGAAAAGAAGTATAAATAAGGTAGAAAAATGTTAAGGATGAATAGACAGGTCAGAGGGTATGAAAATCTAGTAATGGATGAGAAAGGGGGTCATTGCAGACTGTCAAGAGGAGTTTCTATTAGCAGCCGGATTTTGTGTGGTGTTCAGGG